>NC_092806.1:22830901-23137320 GCF_040954645.1 Diabrotica undecimpunctata | reverse complement strand
AAATCCGTAATCAGTTACAACTGAAAATAAAGAACGTTAACTCTAACCTACAACCAGAAATTATTAAAAATGAAATAAAAAAGGCACTCAAAGAAATGAAGAATAACAAATCTCCTGGGAAAGATGGAATAACTGTGTAAATGCTAAAAAATGGGGGGGAAACTACAGTGGAAGTCCTTTATGTACTAATGAATAAAATATTGAACATAAAATACCCACCCCATGAAACGAGGCAATAACACTATTACAATTTAAGAAAGGCGATAGAAAAGATCTGAAAAACTATAGGCCCATAAGGCTACTAAATGTAATGTAAAAACTGTTAACTAAACTACTAACAAACAGATTAACAACTAAGTTAGATAATTACAAGTCAAGAGAGCAAGCCGGTTTTAGAAAAGGATTCAGTACAAGCGACCATCTGGTTACGATAAAAATATTATTTGAAAGGGCCAACGAATATCAAATTCCAATGTATATGGTAATTGCAGACTTCGAAAAAGCATTCGATAAGGTGGAACATTGGGCAGTAAAGAAGTCTTTACAAAATGGGAGAATAGACTATAGATACACGGACTTAATTTCCATATATATGATCAAGCAACAACATACATTAAAATAGTTTAACAAACGGAGCCCATTAAGATACGGCGAGAAGTCAGACAGGGTGACATTATATCACCCAAACTATTCAATCAAGCTCTGGAAGACGTTATGAGCAAATTACAATGGGAAAAACGAGGTATTAACATAAATGGCCAATACTTGAATCACTTGAGATATGCAGACGACATTGTATTAATAACAGACAAAAGTTAAGAATTACAAAATATGATGGATGAATTAAATAGCAGATCAACAAAAATAGGTCTACAAATGAATTATAATAAAACGAAAATTATGACCAACCAACCAGAAGAATTAATAATTACAATTGCACAAACAATTATAGAACAAGTAAAAGAATATATATATATATATTTGGGACAACTAGTTAAATTAAATAAAGAAAATCAAACCGGAGAAATAAAGAGAAGGATACGGTTGGCTTGGGTATCCTTCGGAAAACTTTCCTATATACTAAAAAATAGAAAATACCCCCAATATTTAAAAACAAGAGTCTTCAACCAATGTATACTTCCTGTTCTCACCTGCGGTTTTCAAACTTGGACGTTTACAAAGGAAAACATGGAAAAATAGCAAAGACCCAAAGAGCCATGGAAAGGCAAATGCTGAACATCAGACAAGAAAAGAAATACTTGGAACAACAACAAAACAAAAGTGACCAATGTATTAACGCAGATAGCAAAACTTAAGTGGAAGTTCGCTGGACATACTATAAGACACAAAGACGACAGATGGAATAAGATGATTATACACTGGAGACCATATAGTTACAAACAAAAAAGAGGAAGGCCACAAATGAGATGGTCAGATGACTTAAAGAAACACGTAGGCCCGAAGTGGATACAAACTGCCTACAATGGAGAGACGTGGAAGAAGGAAGAGGAGGCCTATGTCCAAAATTGAACAGCAAGGGCTGTATAGATAGATAGATAGAATAGATAATATACTAGATAATAATGTAAAATGTGACTTACATGTGAAGTAATACAATATCGATGGTAAATACAGTTACCCAGTGTTACAAAGAGGTGATAATAAATTCAAAATATATATTCACATAGTGTAATCGTATTAGATAGATTGCAGTAACTTATTTAATCCATGTATAATAGATTAAAACAAGTC
Source organism: Diabrotica undecimpunctata (assembly GCF_040954645.1). Lineage (NCBI taxonomy): Eukaryota > Metazoa > Arthropoda > Insecta > Coleoptera > Chrysomelidae > Diabrotica > Diabrotica undecimpunctata. The sequence goes on along the minus strand of NC_092806.1, from coordinate 23,135,568 downwards.
TAAGAGAAGTATAAAAATAGCCGTAAATGCTAAATAAAGCTTGGAAAAAAGCAGCCTGGTAATTATTTATAGATTTAAAACACAAATAATGACACCGCCAAACGAAGCAAATGTCTATTTTAAAGTTAAATTGAAAACCAATGTAGTTTAAACACAACACTTTTATAGTAATAAAATTATTAAATAATCATTAAAGAAACAATTAATAATTACTTGTTTGATGGCACTTACAGTGAACACCGGCAAAATTTGATGATTTAAGACATGTCTATGATATTAATTGCCAGTCGACATAAGAGCATTTTAACAGGTTGAAGTAGTTGGAGAACACCGGCGTAGAAGGGAAAAAAACGAAAAGAAAAAAGAAGAGAAAGATGACAGACGCCGCGAAAATTTAAAAATGGTAGTGTATACTATTCCAAACATTGGATGTATAAGAATATAATAATTTAATAACTTGGGTGATTATAAATTAAAAAATTAATAATAATTTGAAAAGAAAGGATGGTAATAATAATTTTGAATAAAAACAATGTTACACAACAAACAAAACGTCAGGGCAATCCCAAAAAAGAGTACAAAATAATTTGCAGCACCCATATCCATGATTCAAATGAAAATAGTAATAGTGAAAATTAATATAATGTTTTATATAAAATGATGTAATCAAACTAGTGATTATGCAAAATCGCTACAATGTTTACAAGTTGAATACTGTAATACACCTACATGAAATATGCAACAATTCAACAATTTATATAATATACTCATCCAAAACAACAAAACCACCACCACTAGGAGCAATCTCTCAGAGTTCTCCCATTACATCTAACATTTATTGCTCTTTGCCGTTTTCTTTACAATTTACTTACAACATTTTAAGCCTTTTCCGGATTGGGTCGGTCAAGATTGGTATAAACAATGTCAGGTAAATAGGTAGGCTATTCTTTAATACTAAGACTCCTTTATCTAAACAAGATAACACCAATGTAGTCTATAGAATCCCTTGTCAGGGTTTTGAATTGTCCTACATTGGACAAACTGGCCGTTCCTTAAAAGGGCGCTTTATTTCTCATCGAAGTGATATCAACTGTTCTAAATACACGTGTGCCTTATCCACACACGTTTTATCAACAAACCACCAGATTTAAGCCACTGAAATTAATTATCAACTTTCCATGAAATGTCACATAATTCGTTTTTGTTGTGTTTATTATTATCAGCAGAAGGTTTGCGTGAAAGCAAAAAATTGTACGGAAAAACCTTAACAATTGTTTTTATGTCAGTGTAAATCGAAATATAACTAATAGATGGCGCCATACTATGACTAACAAAGGAAGCTATGATTAACAAAATAAATAGAGATTTATTATGACATATAGGCATGCGCAGTTGTGCGTCCTTTATAACTGTGCTTTAGTAAAATAAACGCCGCCTGTATTTAAATTAAATAAGGGCCAGAGGACATTTATTTAAAGATCCCTTATTTTAACGTAACTTCACTTATATTTATATAGATATTTGATCAAATTTGTTGTACTTATGTTTAATTTTATATAATGAATATTGTTTTTATTATTAATAATATTCTCAATTAGTAAATTTCGTTGTTTTACGTTATAGCGATAATATTCAAAGTATTACTAACAACTCTATTTCTTTATCACTTGCGCCAGCTAGCTATATCTAATGGTCCTTTCATATATTGTAAGATGAATATTTCGGATTACAGTATTCTTTAAATAATATCAATTGAATTGAACTCATATACAACTGACTGTTGCAATACATACCCATTCCTCCAGTGCAACAAAGAAAACTGACGCAAAGCAGTCCCTGCATCTATTTCTAATGGGTCGGGTTTATCAACCACGTGACCTAAATCACCTATGGGAAGGTCATGAAATAACCTTTTGAAAACTCATAAGTAATATGAAAATTAGGAAATTGAACTCGTATGAAAATAAAATTTTTGAGACTCATAATAGAAGGAGAGATTCAAGGAAGAAGATCTTGGCCAAAGGCAGAATTCTTAGTTAAAGAATCTACGTGATTGGTATCAATGCAAATCGATTGATTTGTTTAGAGCAGTAAGTTCAAAAAAAAATAGCCAATATGACTGCCAACCTCCCTAGAGAGACGCCACTCTAAGAAGAAGAGTATTTTATAAAATTTTAATAAATATTTTAAATATTTTTCTGGCATATATTTTGTATAATAATATAATTCCTCATATTCATACATTTCTTTAGCACTTTTTTAATGAGAACGTTTTTACAGATTATATAAAGCAACCCATTTAAAAAGTTCTATTTTTTTTTTATATTTTTGAACACGAGTAAAAGTAGGTAAATGCCTTTTAAACCCTTATTAATTTTTGAACAGTCTTCTTGACAAGGTATACGTAGTCGTTTTCCATGGATAACTCACTATAAAACAGCATTCCAGCTTTCATGATGCCGCTTTTAAGAGTTGCTAAAATATATAAAAAGCGACTCACCGGCTTTTAATAGCCGGTAATTCAGGTCGAAATTATTTCTAAACATACCCTACAAACTCTAACTACCCCTTGCTTTATAACATCAAATTTGATTCCTGGAAAATTTCCATAAATCCCAGCTATTAAAAGTGCCTCATCTAATACAGAGACGTACAAGCCATTTTAAGTTGTCCATAAAGTGGTACTAAAAAAGAAATTTACTATAAACAAGTTGCTTTTTACGGTTACTACAAAGTAGGCTTTTAGATGTAATATACATTTTTGTTATGCACGTATCCTTGTATACAGAGTAAACCAAAAGTTTGGAAACGTCTAATGCTCTCTTAAATGGATGGGTCAGAATTATACAAAAACTACAAAAACAGAGATACACCTATTTTGGAATATGAAGATTTGAAACGTTGCCAGATTTACCATTTTTCTGATATCATTAGTCAGTTTGGTTTTTTAAATAGGTACTACATTCTGTATATTCTACCTTCATTAGAATCTCTACTTTAACACCAGTTCAACCGTTATACAATACTTTCGATTTTATGTAGTCACGATCATCTTAAAAGACATCAAACACAAGTCCAGAAAGACCTAATCGTCTCAACAATTTTTTTGATTTAAACTAGGTACAACTAAATTTGAACATAATAATTAAAAGTTAACTACATTTCTGAATTAATGTCTACCTAATCAAGTGTTCAAAATGACCTTTCTTTTTACTTTGACAGTATTCTAAACGATGGTAGAATGAGTCTATTATATTTCCCCATGTTCTCTAGAAATTAATGTGGATTCATCGATAATTCTTTGTCTTAGCTCTACAACACTTGTTGGTTTAGTTTGTAATATTTTTATGTCATATCGTACATGTTAAAACACCGAAAAATATTTTCTCAATTTTTTTGCGTCATTGGGATTGATAATATAAACATTTCTGGTCGGTATATATTAATTTTAATTGCATTCTTTTGATCGTGGTGCCGCTTTAGAAAATATTGCGCGTCAAATTAATATCCACTTAGATTGGTGAGAAGGTTATGCGGGGAGACGAATGATTTTTAAAGACTATAAAATCACTATACGACGGACCAGCAAAGCGTTTGGTTCATTGTTTAATCCGAATATACCTAAATTCGTTATTGTTTTTCGTTATTCGTTTTGTTTTTTGTCATCGGAAAATAGTAAAGTGCAGTTAGAGAGGAAATATTTGGATTTGGAAGAGATAATTTTCGTAGTAGTCTTCAAAGCTAACAATTTTTTTTATGGAGAGGTGAATTTGAGCTCAAAATGCAGTGTGGCAGTTTTTGTTGAGTTAATCACCGATAATTTTTTGTGTTGTGTTTCCAATCATTTGAGAGGTCCACATGGTTCTAAGAAGAAATTGAGTGGCCGAGTTTTGAAGATTGCAGTTTGTTGTCATCCAGAATCAAGAGGATTCTTTTAAGCGGCGTCCATTTCAAATAGTTTAGGATGCTTCTTGTGTGTGTTGCCCAGGAAATCTACGTAAGTATTTTTGTATTTCTTTCTTTGTAGTTACCCGATCCAGTGCCTCCCTTATTCACTTACAACCCAGCTGTCCAACCAAAAAAAGAGTGGCCATTCGCAAACGTTTCGGTTTGTTTGCTTACCCTATCTCCAGCCCAGTAATTGTTCACTCCTCACTTTCAACCCACTATACGTGATACCCAATGTGGTAGGCATATTATACCGTTACAAGTTTTATAAATTCTAATTTTCAAGTATCCACAATAAAATAAAATAAAAATTATCCTTGGGATTTAAATCTGGTGAACAAGGAGGCTATTCAATACAACTTATTCTACCAATCCATACTATCCGGATAGTTGACGTAGTCAACTATCCTACAGAATTTTTGAATTCATTGGAATTGACTGGACTCCCACCTAACAATTTACACATAAAAGTAGAACAAAACTATTAAAAAATAAACCGAATACCAGCAAAACTATTTAGAAAATAAAGTAGAACAACGGCAAACCTGGTTAAGATCTAATATAGAAAGAAAAATAGCTGAACAGCCTGGGAATCTTCATCATCATTCTGGCTTTACAACCCTGTGTGGGTTTTAGCATCCTCAAGAATTTCTCTCCAGTCGTCCCTATCCATCGCCTTCCTCCGCCAAGTACCTATTACTATATTTCTCATGTCCTTATCAATGTTATCAAGACTTTTGCGTTGTTTTGTGGTTGCCTTTAATTCTTTTCTGTTGATGTTAACTCTCTTATAAAATGCTCTGAATTCTTTCTCTCTGTTAAGGTTTTCTATATATTAAAGTTCCTTATTTAAGTGATTTCGGTTTTTTTTTGTGTATTTTTTTTTCTCTTCTCTTTGCCTGGTAATTCTTTACAGTTGTTCTAGTTCGTCGGGTAAGCATATTTCTGTAGGCTTTATTTTTTCTTTTGTTACATTCTTGCATTCATTATCAAACCAAAGATTTTTACGGGCACAAATTTTTGTTCCTATTTCATCTTTTGCTGCTTCAATGTCTTTCTTTATTCTGGTCCAGTAAGAGCCTTCTTCTGTTTCGCCTTCTTCATTTACATTTTGATTCCTTAGCCTGTTATGACGTTTTCCGAGTACCGTTCGGCAATTGTAGCATCTCTCAGCTTTTGCACATTCCATTTTTTCTATCCATTTTATTTTTTTTACTGGTGTTTGAAATTCGAGCCCTCTATGGTGAGATCACTAGGCAATAATCTATGTTCTGGGAAACTTATCGTTTTTAATTAGAGCAAATTAGACTGAGGACTGAAATAGCAGCTTCGTCGATAGCGGTGCTTCCAGGACAGGCAGAAACCGTCTTGCAATTTCTTCTCCAGGATGTATCCAGTTATACCTCTCTTGGTCAAGCTTTAGAGATAAGATATGTTATGTTTTAAAATACTTACTTTTTAAAACTTTTATGTGACCTCGTATAATTTATTGCGACAGAAAAAATACGTTCTGGTAATTAAGATTATTTTGTTTAAATGGCCATCGAAAGATAAGATAAGCATCTCGTAAAACTTTTCCCCTGATTGGTATAACTTAATCAAACGATAAACAAATGTTGAATCATTTCAGCATAAAGAATGTCTATGAGAATCGTGACGTCATTTCATATTAGACAAGCAGAATTAATCGATGGAATCGTTGTTTCGATTTTATGCTACCAATTTTTAGTGTAATGTAATATTAACCGTCCCCTTTTTCTTTACTTCGTTGCAGAAGGAAAAAATAAACATTTTTAAATATTTAACGACTTTGGCCTCTCTTCGCTAAAATTCGTACTGATGGACCTGAGGTGCACGTCACGTTACGTCAGATGCACGTAAAGATACGTGAGATATGGATATATTTAAGATAATGGATAGCCAGGAGCTTCCAAAGCATTTTTGAGCCCTTTTTCTTAGCCGATTTACCAATGACTTCTTGTGAAATACGGAGAACTCATGTTTGTTTTTAAGTCTGATAATTTTTAAATCTAAAAAATTTATTGATTGATTTTGTTCTGTTTCTATTGCAAATTTAATATGACTATGAAGTGAGTTAATATATATCTCCACCAATATCAAAACTGTTAAACGGGATGTTTTGAAATCTTTATCTCTAGATAATCCATAAAATATCTAATTGCAATGGGCTTAGAGGATTACCCATTATATTTTAAAAATTATCAGACATAAAAACAAACATTAGTTCTCCGTATTTCATAAACCTACCCATACTGACACGACTATACACAATGCATCATCCCATCCTACACAACATAAACTAGCAGCCTATCATAGCATGTTACGTAGACTAACTGAAATTCCGGTGTCTAAATACAACTTTGAGACAGACTTAAATATCATTAAGCAAATAGCAGTAAACAATGGGTACAACGAACAAACAATTATTAAAATTCTAAATAAAAAACTACACAAGAAAATCCTGGAATTACTATTTCCACCACCAGAGAAACAACCCAGTACCTTCTGCTGCCAAAAATAGCCAAACAGATAAAAATAAAAGGAATAACATCAGCTAACAAACAACTTCTTTATGTGCCGTCTTCTACCGAAGGTTGGCGACCATCAAACGATAGATTTCTCTATTTTGTGCCGCATGTATTATGTTCGCAGCTTCTGGTATGTGAAACCATTCTCTCAAGTTTCTCAGCCAGGATTTCTTCTTTCTGCCTCTTCTACCTTCAATCTTGCCTTCCACGATAAGCTGTACCAGACTGTACTTATCATTACGGAACACATGGCCCAGGTATGACGCTTTCCTCCTTTTAACAGTTGTTAACAATAAAAACAAAACAAACAACAGCTTAGGTAAATATAGTAAAAACAACAAAACCCAAAATAAAAATCATTTACTGTATACAAACTTAAATGTAGCGACCGCTCACGCCTCCCCTCCAGTCAATAATTGGTTGGTTCAAGTTAGAACAGTGAAATTGTAACTCTACGGTAGCAAAAGCTGGGATGCAAAATAAATATCCAGATATATTTAAATACGAAAGTTTATTTGATGTCTCATTAAACTTAATATTGTTTATTTATTTGAGAAAAAGAATAATCAAAAAATCAAATACGCATATAAAGTTGAAAGTCTTATATGAGTGTTTTTGCACTTTCAATGAGAGGGTTGGCATTATCTATTCTTGACAAGTTTTTCGATATTCGGTTGAAACTCAAGTCTCTTTCAACGTCCAGCCTTGAACGGTATTTTGATTTTATATACACCAATGCAGAAAAACCAGATTCGCAATGATATGTGGATGAAAACGGGACTAATAACTTCGCAGACACTAAAGTCACTTCTGAGTAAACAGGAAAGTAGGTTAACCAAAATTTTTCCAAGTCCATGTTTGCAAAATCTGCTTTTGCTTGTGAATCACATTTTAGATCAATTGTCTGCTCTTGAAGGTTAACTGGAAGAATGTTAACTTCGATATGAAAAGGATTTCTTGCCAACTTAAATTCCCAGTTTTCCGAGCTAACAACTGAAAAGTACTTTCGAATGATGATATGACGTCTTTCAAATAGTCAGTTTTGAACCTCCCCAGAGGAGGTCGTTCAGTTTAGGAAAAGAGGAAAAGTTTGGCTTGGAACTGTGAAGGCGGCGTTGCCAAAGCGATATTTTTTTCTAAGAACCCCTGAATTGCATCATAAGTGTTTAAGAGGTCTTTACGGCCTTGAAGCTTTAGATTCAGAACATTAAGTGTTTTAAAAAAATCAGACAAATAAGCCAAGTAAAAGATATTTTTATCATCTGTAAATCTTCTGTAAAGATCTTCTTGTTTTGACGTCATTAACAAAATTTTAACTTCTGACTTGAAATTAAATAATCTTACAAGCATATTTCCTTTGGATAACCACCGGACTTCTGTGTGAAACAGGAGGGTTTCCTGATCACTATTCAGTTCTTGACATAGTGCCTGAAAGAGCCTAGTGTTTAATGCGCTGGATTAGATGTGGTTAACTGTTTTAATTGTTAAGTTTAATGTGACGTTGAGAGGTTCATTTAAAGTCTGACTAGCTAAAGCTTGACTGTGAATAATGCAGTGAGAACCAATTATCCTAGGGTTCTTCTTTTTTGCCAATTCCATAAATCCAGATCGACATCCTGTCATGGCTTGGGCCCATGAGTACATATGCCAATTCCTTTCTCCCATGTAAGTTCCTTTCTCCCATGGAAGTTTATTGATTACTAAAAAATCTACCAAGATATGGAAGCCGAAGAACAGGCTGGTTTTCGTGCAGGTCGATCTACAATAGACCATGTCTTCTCTATTACTCAGATAATTGAAAAGAAAGTTGCTCGTGGCCAAGAAGTCCATCTGACGTTCGTAGACCTTAGGAAAGCATATGATAGTATCCCGCTTGATAAATTATGGGAGGCACTGGGGAAAACAAATATAAATATAGAATTGATTGAAACAGTAAAAACGTTGTACTACCAACAAACAACAAGAATTAAAACAGGAAATCTGATAACACCGGGATTCAAAGTGACTAAAGGACTAAGACAAGGATGCTGTATATCCCCAACATTATTCAAAATATACCTCGAAGCAGCACTCAACAAATGGAAGAAAAAATGTACGAATATGGGCATACCACTAATAGACTTAACTTTGTACACTCTGTGCTTTGCAGATGACCAGGTCATCATCGCACAGGACTCTGAAGACCTTAGTTACATGATGCGAAAACTATTAGAAGAGTTTACAGAGTGGGGTTTGGAAGTGAATATGGAAAAAACTGAGTACATGAGTATCGGAGGAGATCAACATAACCTTCTCGTAGAGGAAAATTAAGAGATCAAACTATGTGATAGCTACAAATACCTAGGAGTAAAAATCACTCAAGACGGAAAATTAGATGCAGCCATTAAGGAACGAAATACACAGGGAAGGAAAGGCATAGCCTTACTAAACAGCGTACTGCGGGATAAAAACATCTCTAAATACAATAAAAGAAGAATATACAACACCATAATAAAAAGTATCACAACATATGGATGCGAAGTGTGGCCCCTAAAAGACAGATCAGAGAAAATGCTTAGAGCAACAGAAATGGACTTCTGGCGTCGCTCGGCGGGAATCTCCAGACGCGACAGAATAACAAACGAGAGAGTCCGAGAAATCATGGGGGTTACACATAATATTGTTGATGACATCAAAACGACACAACTCAGATGGTACGGACACGTAAGGAGAATGCCGGAGAATAGAATACCAAGACAAATTCTTGAATGGCAACCAAGAGGTAGGCGAAGACCAGGAAGGCCTAGAAGAAGTTGGAGAGAAGGAGTTGATAAAGAAATCAGAGAAAGAGAACTGGAAGACGATCTATGGAACGATAGAATGAGATGGAGATTGGAAATCGGAAGACGTCGAAGAACGTTGTAAACCGAAATTATATATATAAAAAATCTTTAAGAGCAGAAAATATGTCAATGGCTTTAGTTGTTGTTTCAAGAGATGTTGAAAACAATATTTCCCCCAGAAACCGTTTTCTGTCAATAAATCGACTGTAAAACAATAACTGTGCATGCTTTGAAATATCAGTTGTTTTGTCACACTGCAAAAAACTGCACGGTGAACCTTTTAATTTTTGCAATATTTTTTTTTTCAAATCCAGAGCCATGTTATCAATTCTACATTTTACTGTGTCGTTTGAGAGGGAAATTTTTTCTACTTTCTTACAACTGTCTTCACCAAGTACAGTACTACAATCAGTAAGTAAACAAGGTCTAATTAGTGACTTACCAATAGTATGTGGTTTCTTGTCTTTAACTATCAAAAGTGTTATTTTGTATGATGCTTCCACAGCTTTCCAATTTTCAATACGAAAATTTGCAGTAGAGTTAAGTTTCATAGGTTTTATGCTGCTTTTTTTGGCAATAAAAAATTCTGGGCCTTTATCTTTTACAGAAGAATGGTTTGTAATTAGATGCCGTAAGAACAGCATGGCAGTTGACACACTGAGGTAAATGACTGCCGTTTTTCTCCATAAAAGTAAAACCATATTTGATATAATCGTCTGAATACAATCTTTTCTTTGGAAGTGACTTTGCCATTTTCAAAGCTGTTACACATTCACAAACAATCACTCTGTTATTAAATAACGATGACACTGATTGCTACAAACAGCACACAGACGCTGTCGACTGAGACTGACACGTGAGATGGAGTCACTAAACTGGAGCTAGGAGTGCTTGCAATACAGCGTTAGTAAATATAACGTGTTTAACTCAGGTTGTGTGTTTGAGTAAAACGATTTTAATCAAGTTTAAATAAATAGATTTCTAAACAAAGTAAAAATACGAAATACAAAATATTTTGTTTTTTAACAAAATATATATTTTTTAATTTTTCTTTTTTTTTTCTTTGTACTTGTCTTATTTGTCAATCTCACTCTCAATTAATGTTATAGAAGCTCACTCAATTTGTTATAATTTAGTATCATTTATTGTATTTCAGTTGTTTATTGCTTGTTTTATGTTGTTTAAGCTTTTAGTTTTTAACACAAATAAAAGTAACGTACTGAGGCCTGATGATGGGCCAAATATTGTAAGCCAGTAGCCCAATTTACCACCTTGATTAATAAAAACTACTTAGAATTTTGAGTATTGTCTCATCTCCCATATACTAGTATACTGTATTACTTAGTATGAATCTTTGTATAACTGTATAGTAAAGTATTTATCTAAAGATACTTTGTTTATTTACATTTATCTCGAACATTTTAATATAGATCAATATAAATTTTTAAAGACTCTACCTTGTAATTTCGACTTAATTTCGCTTTAACCCATCCCCAAGTTTAATCCAAGACACTTTAAAGTTCCGTATACGCTCGTTCGCCAAAAGCTTTTCGATGACGAAGCATAAAGTTAAAATCAGGGAACTTGATGTAAGGCGAACGGCACACATACAGTCAAACTTAAAACGTCCGAGGTTTATGCACTTATTTGCATAAAAGCAGATCTTACATAAGCCCTAATTCCTGCCGCGGGAAATGTTGCTGAAAATTAATTGCTTTTATTAATATACGGGTGACAAGTAAACGCTTTTGAGCTGCATCTGGTGAAACAATTCGTACGTCTGCTTTTTATTTGTTAAGAAAAATATATCAAGGTGATTTCTACCTAAAAATTTTTAAACATAATAAGAGCCGTTTTTTTTAATGTTTGTACAAATTACAATAAACTTGGTACCTTAACCGTTTTTTGCAATGTTGCCGGTTTTAAGTAAGCGGAAACACTTAAAGTCCGTCTAAATAGAATATTCCGGAAGTCCCTAACACCCTTAATTGAAAATCCTTGTTTGGGTTTTATTATTTTGAATCAATTATCAAAATATCCAGATTATAATTTTCTTTGCTTAGTCACGTTAATTAGTCTGATAATTAGTACGATTTAAGGGCATGCGTTGTTTTCACCTAAATTGCTGTTTAATTATTAAGGCTATTAGTGTAACTACCTTTATACAGCCTAATATTTATCGGAGAGAATATTAGTTAGTGGGGACAGGAAAAATTCAATTTAAAATTGTTTCGAAAATTGTTAGTCCGTATTTATTAGTGTATGTTTTTAAACGGTTCTTCAACAATAATTGCCATTCTGTTATTTTGCTATGAAGAATATTGTGATAAAAACAGCAAAAAATCGAACAAATGGTAGAGAGCTGTCTACAGCGCGAGATAAAACCTACGACGAAGGAACTACAAACGCCGTTAATTTTCAAGAGCAACGCTGTATAGATCGAAGAAGGATATGGGAATTGTGTTTTAAAAAAGAGGTAGGAAGTCAATCTTAATAGAAAAACATGAGATTATATCGTGACGCAATCAATATCTTCGTCAAATTCGCAGATGCCGTAAAGAAAATTACTTTTTCTTCTTCTTCTTTTTCTTCGTGCGACTAGAATTACTCCTGAGTGTCTGCCTCTTATTCTGTTTCAGTCGTTGTTGACTGTACATTATTTTTCCACCTTTTTGGCCGCCTTTCAACGGGTCTTGTGCTGTACGGCTTGTTCTTTTTACAAATGTTCGCTAATCTATCTGGTCCCATTCGGTTTACATGTGCGTTCCAGGTTTTTTTGTTTTTATCTACCTGTTAATATTTTGAATTTTGCATTGTCCGCGTATACTTCTGTTCGTTTGTCTGTCTCTTAATGATATGCCCGCTATTGATCTTAATACTTTCATTTCGATATTGTTGATTTGTTGTTTCATCTTTCTTGTATCGGTCCTTGTCTCCGCTGCATATGTTAGGATTGGTCTTACTTTTGTCTTGTATACTTTCATTTTGCTTTCCGTGGTCAGATATTTGTTTCTCCATATGGTTTCTCGGAGGCAAGCCTGTCACTAGTGAAATCTACTCCTGGGTAATTGAATTTCATTACTTGTTCTACAATTTTTCTGATATTCTCATTCTACGTTTGTTTGCTGTGATATGGAAGGTGTAGAGCTACCTTTGTAGGTCATCTTTGTTATCATCAATTAGTACTGCATCATCGGCATAGCATAGTATCGTGATTTTTTGTGCTCCCATGTGTTATTCGTGTTGTTTTCTTACTTCGTGAATTTATTTGATTCATCACCATATTAAATAACAATGGGCTGAGCGAGTTTCCTTGGCGGATTCCTCCTTTTAGTGCTATGTATTATGTTTCCTCTGTTGGCATTAAAACTCTGGTCTTGTTGTTCTTGTTAATTTCATTAATTGTCCTTATTATCTGATAGTCTATTTGTTTAGCTTGTAATAAATTTAAGATGTCATTTCACTTCACCCTGTCAAAAGCACATTTAAATCTAAAAAGCACATGTATGTTAGTTTTTCATATTCCATAAACTTTTCTATTATTTGTCTGATAATAAAAATTGCGTCTATTGTGCTGTGGTTCTTCTGGAAGCCTTATGACTGCCCTTAACAATTTTAAATTATTATTCATCAGACTAATGCCTCTATAGTTTTCAGGATTTCTCGAGTCTCCCTTTTTAAGTATCCGTAAAAGGAGACTTTCCTTCCATTCCGTTGGTACTACTCTGGTATTTATTATATCGACGAATAAATTTAGGAGCCATTTGCGTTGTGTTCCTCCTCCATATTTTACAGAACATATTTTAAGAAAATTACAACATAGTTTATATTGACGAATCGTGAGTAAATATCAAACACAGCGTTAGTAATGTGTGGGTCGACAGTACTGTAAAATCACACCGGGACACATTTACACGTGATTTGACTAGAGGATTGAAAGCTCCCACTTCTCGTGGTCCACGATTTGTATTAGTGCATGCAGGAAGTAAAGATGGATTTTTCGACGGAGGCGAAATACACTTTTTGGCAAAAAATAATACCACAGATTACCACGATGAAATGGATGGCCCTATTTTTGAAAATTGGTTTAAGACCCAACTTCTACCAAACCTTTCCGAAAAAACAGTTATGCGGTAATATCCAATGTATCCTATTTTTCGAGATAATTAGAAAAATTTCCCAATACAAGTAGTAACAAACAGGTAATAAAGAAATGTTTACTATCAAAAGATTTCTATTTTGAAGAAGATTACATGAAATATGAAGTTTTACAGGTGATAAATACTTTTAAGTCACAGTGTGACAGTTATACAAAACAATATTAAATTATTACTAGTGTTTCCATATCACTGAGAATTTAATCCAATTGAAGTGGCATGAAGTGAAGTAAAAAGATATCTAGATATGTGCACAACAAATTTTGTAACTTTTTAAGGGTTTGTTCCCAGATATTTATTTGCTTGACTCATATATACTTGGTAACAATACACTGATGATGGACTATTTAAACCGAAAACCTTCTGTGATATAGCCCGAAAGGGTCAATTAATTATATACCTTTTATAAAGGATTATAAAACTTTTGTGATTCATGGTATATATCCAACTATAGGAATTCCATTCATTTTCCTTGTAGATTTTATTTTGTTTTTATTATATTTCTTATAATACTTTCTACTTCTTCTTTTGTTATAATTTATCAGAAATAATATATAGTATATTATCCATTGTATCGACTTGGACCTGCTTGTTTATTTATGAAATTAATTTCGATTCGCAGTTTATTACCAGAGTTTGCTTTAAACCCGTAAAATTTTTATGAGACCTGGGGTTACGTTTAAAACCCTTTAGAAACTGCAGGATAAAACACTTTTATGTACTCGGGTTTAAACCCATTTTCAGCATTATTTATGCTGATAATTTGATTTCTAGCTTTCTTTACTAATATTTTTGCCGGTGTGTAATAAACATTAATATCTTTAGTGAAGTTTAAAACTTTTATCAAATAAAACAGAATAAATGGACGGTGGTAAAAATGTTTGTTTAAAGTTTAATTTAAAAAAAAGTATGAGCTAAGCGAAATAAAATCAAATATTCCTGGCGGTAACAAAAACTAGAAAGTAGTTGAAGGAGTGGCAACGACATCTTTGAGTTTACAGTAATATATAGTGCGGAAAGACTGAATATTTTGCTATTTAAGATTCATCATTAGAGCAAAAGTTAAGGTAAGTAAGAAGGTATCTATTGTAAATCCTGAAAAACGAAACCACCCTTCCCCTGCGCTGTTCCAAATAATAAAAAATTAGATTGTTACTACAGTGTAGTATTTTCATTTTCCCTCGTATATATTAAAACAACGAAAAAAATTCTTAATCTTTTTGCGTCTCTAAAATTGGTAATGTAAACGTTTTCGAGTCTGTTTATAATAATAATAATTGCTCTTTCGATCGATCTTGGATCCGCCTAGATATTTACGCAGAAAATAAATATAAATATTTCCACTTAGGTTGGTGGGAAAATGTATGCTGACAAGAAAATGATTTTGGGAGGATGTCACTACTGCTCGATGCATCGGCTGCGGGAGCAGTCAATTTCATTGTTGAAGTCATAACGAATTTTGCCATCGCGAATTCGTTAGTGTGTTCAAGGAGAACTAATTAGGGTCTCAATGAGGAAACATCCTTTTCGGTTATAGTTATAAAGACCGACGAATTTTCGCTTAATTAGATGAGTTTTGGTTAAAAGGTGATTTAATCTGGAAATGCTATTTGGCAGTCCTTGTAAAGTGAGATAATCACCGGTTTGTTGCTGTATTCTGTGTCAAGATATCAGATAACAGCGTTTCTGAGGGCTAAGTGGCCTACATGGTTTTGAGTGAAAAATAAACAGCTGATTTTTAAAGAATCATATAGTTATCATCCAGGACAACCTGAGGCCCAGTTTTGGTGTTCGTCAGCCTCCATTTTGTGTCTCCCATGGGCCGAATTTAGATCATGGAAGTTTGTGTGGAACAGTGCTTTTTGTATCCAGCTCAATGGTAACAAACGTTTTTAATAATTTAAAAGGAAATAATTAGCCAGTGAAGAACGTACTTTTGTTAAATTTTTCTAAATAGACATTTTTCGTTAATATGCCAAGATTTGCTTTTATGACAAATTATGAAGTTTCTAAGTTCTTTTTAAATAATATGACGTATTTTGTGGGACTAGAAACCTCACATTTTTATAGTGATGACAACTTTAGCATGGTTCTGATTAATATTCGTTCTAATATAACACTAATTGTTCTAATATAATATAAACACTAGCTTGGAGTTAATGAGCCTTTTTTTGTAGAAAAATATACCACAATTGCTAGGTATGATCGTTCAAGTTCAGCTCATGGTGGCACCCTATTTCTTTCTACAAATAATGATTTCTCTTCTATAACAAAATATGGCTTTCTGTTAAATGAATCCTTTTTTTGAGTTTTCATTGGCTTATAACAAGAATCTTAATCTATACATTCTCTTCATTTATAGATCACCTGACTCTGCTACGGAACTATATTTTCAGAACCCGTTAAATTTATTAGACGATCCAATAAAAGGAGAAAGATTATATGCGGTGACTTGAATATTAATTACGCTGTTGCTTGTGCTACTCAAGTATCCTTGGTCAATATATTCGAATCGTATGATTTCAGAATGCACGTTAATTCTTCTACAAGAATTACTAAAACAACATCTACCATATAGGATTATATTGTCTCAGATTTCTCACCTCTTGATGTACGTTCTACAATTATTAATGCAGGACTATCTGATCATGAAGCAGTATATACCAATTTAACACCATCGTCGCAAATCCAACGTTTACGTAGGATTTTTTCCGCTCAGAACTTTCGTAAATTCCAAAATTTGTGCTTGACTTCATGCTGGCACTTTCCCTCTGTGGACGTGGACTATTATTTCAGTAATTTTTTAGATAAGCTTGTCTGTATTTTCAATAAGGCATTTCCTTTAATTAAAATTAAGTCAAAACATCACAAACCCTGGACTACCAAGGGTATCCGCATATCAACCAAGAATATTTCACTACTGTACATCAAGAAATTTACTACCAATGTCTTTGTCACTGAATATATCTCCAAGTACAGAGGAATCCATCTAAAACTTATCAAAATAGCTAAAAATATGTACTATAAGAATCGTCTGGGAAGCTCTACAAATGTTGAAAGGGAAACTTGGAACGATCTTCGAAATAAAACTAACACAGCTCAAACATTTTCTCTTCCAAACCCTGAAAATCTAAATGAATACTTTGTTAATGTGAGTAAAAATATAACATCAGCTATTTTGCCACAACAAGATCATATTTCCTATCTTCCCAATTCAAAAAAGGTCTCGAATTCATTCTTTATAAGACCAGTTGATAAATGTGAACTGATCCAAACAATCAGTAGTATCAAAAGCAAATCTTCTTGTAGTACTTTCAGTAGTTCCATAAAAATTTTCTTAAATCTCACAAATAATGTGTTGGAAGTCCTGGTCTCACTAATTAACAATTCTTTTAAAAAAGGTATATTTCCAGAGTGCCTAAAGACAGCCATTATTGTTCCTCTTCATAAGGGTGGTGATAAATCTAATGTCTGCAACTATAGACCTACTGCCTTACTACCTGTCCTATCCAAAATTATTGAGAGAATTATAAAAGCCCGACTTACGTCCTTTCTCGTTGAAAACAACATTTTATCACAAAGTCAGTGCGGCTTTATATCTAATAAATGTACCAGCGATGCTATGTTTTCTGTACTACCTGAGGTCTATCAAGCACTAAACAATAATCTTTATACTGATACTGTTTTTTGTGACTACGCCAAAGCTTTTGATTGTGTAAATCATGACATTTTAATAAAAAACTAAATTCTACGGAATTCAAGGTATTTCTTTAAATTAGTTTTAATCTTACTTAGGAAACAACTAGTTCGAGCAAATGATACTGACTCTAGTCACAAAAGCATTGCATGTGGAGTACCACAAGGTTCAGTACTGGGTCCTCTACTTTTCCTTATCTTTATAAATGACATTACTAACTTAAAAATTGATGGAACATTTTTGCTGATGATACCAGTATTGCCTGGAAGAACTACAATATTGCAACGCTTTATGCAATTATAACTTCTGATCTACTTGGTCCTATCTACTAAAAACCTGGTCCGACTCTAATTTACTCTCTTTTAACGTGGATAAGACAGTAGCATTATCCAATAAAGGAGCTCTTCAACTCTCGCTTCTTAATAACTGCTCAGTATAATTGATTCTGTAAAATTTCTTGGTATTTTTATAGATAGCAACTTTAAATGGTCCCTTCATATCGATTTGTTAAGTAAGAAACTAGCCTCATCCTGCTATGCAATAAGATATGTTTCGAAGGAAATGAATTCAGCATCTTCCAAAATAACAAACTTTTCTTTGTTTGAGTCTCATCTTCGATATGGACTTTCTTTTTGGGGTTCTAGTACAGCTGCCCAATCCGATGTTATTTTTAAATTACAAAAAACTGCTTAATTCGTAATCACCTACATGTTTTCCAGCAAGACCGAGTCATGACTACTCCACTACAAATTCAAGCTTTGATGTGTATTTACCGATCCCATCCACTGAGTTAGTAAAGAAATCTATTTTATATTCGGCAACTTCTTTCCTTAAGTTCCGGTAATTGACAAAAGCCTATCTATCTGAAACACCTTATTATTCAGTGGAAGAGTTTCTCAACGATTATTCGTTGAAAACTCTTTAAGAAACAACTTCGTTGAGAAACTAGTTTAAGAAAGTACAGTTCGTTTAGATACAAGTAACAAAGTATTTTTATATATATTTGGGTGTCACATGCAACAGATTAAATTTATTCGTAAACTAGTTTGTAAGGTTTTATTATGCCATTTGCAATATAGTGAAATTTTGCAATGTATTGTATATTTTATGTTTTATTCTGTGATATTGACGATTTATGTAATTTTAGTAAATTTTAATTGTTATTGTTATTATTATTTTTTTTTTAACTTATACAAGCTTTTTCCATAAAATTGCAAAATATTCGGTGACAATAAAGCATATTTCTATTCTAAGTAAATATAAGTTTTATGGATGAGCTAATTATTATATTTTAGTTATCTTTTAAATAAAATTTTGTAACATTTTTTTATAGTTAATATATTAAATTATTTCTAATCCGTTTACCCCGTTGCTGAGACGCCGATGGCCGTATTTGCAAATAATATATACGCGGTTGGTCGGTTGACCAATAGAAAATTTTATTGAAAATTACCGAAATATTACGGAACAATCTACCTACTTATTTAAAAACGACGGTTTAGATAATCCTCGGTTAATTCCTTCCGGCTCTAAGGCCGGGTTCCTTTATGATAAATTTGTTAAATATCGTCGAAGGCATGTTGTCGTAATTTTTCTGAAGAGAACGTAATTCCGGGGATTTTATATTTTATCACGTTCCTAGCTAGAAGGGTACCGTTAGTTTCGATGTTCGTTAGAATCTTTTTGTCTTCTTAGAAATAGATACAAGCTGATTGTCATTTTCCTCACCTTTTTCTTGGGTAGTTTGGTAAATTTTTGTAGAAAGGAGACCACTTCCCGGGGGGCACTCGTTGAGAAAAGACTCACTTCTCGTAAGGCGCTTCGCTCACATTATCGTCTCTGTGTACCTTCTCTGTGCATTTTCTTTATAAGTGTGTATACACTTGTATATTTGAGTTTTTTTGATCTAATATCATATTAGATTAAATATTGGTATAGAGTACCTTTAATTTTAATTAACTTCAGTGCTTGATAGAAGTAAAGTATTATCGTAAAGTAAATTAAGTTCAGTGAAATAGTGCAGCAGTCATCAGAAGTTACTGTAAGTTACCATAATCTTAGTATCTCCACTTATCTGGGCGAATAATATGGTATTCTCTCATATTTTTTTTCAATCATCTGGGCGAATCTAAGTTCATCCATGTCTTCACCTGTAGTTAAGAGTAACTACTGATTTTTACATTCAATATTTTCTTACGAACTTTCCATCAGCTACTAAGAAATTTCAATAAACATAATTACGAACATTTAGTTCTCAATCATCAAATAACAGTGCGAGATAGATAATCAACTTAACCAAGTGCGGTTTGGTTAAATTTTTATTTCGGTTACCTTTTTGTATTCTTGTAAATTTAGATTTGAATAATTTTTGTTATTTGCTATAATTGTTATGCATTTTTAACCCAGTGTCTCGAGATATGCCATTAAACAGCAAAGAGAGACCTTCTTTAATCAACCTTGGTTGAATTTTTTCTTACTCACTAACAGGCTCTCTTCGCTGATAATTGATCCTGTGCAATATTATATTGTTGTATTTGTAAAGGTACTTATTATTCATATTACTGCTTATTTTTATGTGTACACCACCAGTTCATAGTTGATGGTGTATTTTTATTACTTGTATGTACATTCAGCTACCGACATCATTGTGTTGTTGAATATATTGTTTTTGTTTTATGTATGTATTTTATTTGTCGACTCCTAACAAGTTTCCTGATATAACCATAACTCTGAATATTTGCTTTTTACCTTTAAATATTACTATACCTTAGACCAGTAGAAAAATCAGGCCGATTAACTTTTGTAGGTAAGTAGGTGGACGAAGTCCACCTAATATGTTTATTATTTGCTTTTATAGTGTGTTGACCAAATTTATTTAATAATTAACTGTTGGTATCTTTCCTTCGATTTGGTCTCAGAACCAAACTATCTTTCTTTATCTCTTTTCTTTTCTAAGGTTTCCTAATTTCCTCCTTGAACCCCAAAAAAATTAAGTGGTGCCCTGTTTCTATCTTATCGTATCTTTGGTAATTTTACCCATCTATCTTGTTGTTTATTTCTGTGTCTTTTCTAATATCTCTTATCCTATCTTTACTTATTTCGTCCGTTGGACCCATTCCCGGTTCCAAAAGCTAGTTTCGAACCCACGACTCGCTCTCCACCAACTATCTGGCTGCCGTCCGCAGTGTCTTCATTGGTGACCTCTTTATAGTACCATTCAAAAAAAGTTTCCGAGGTTACAATTTACTTTTGATAAATAGTTAATATTTCAGAAAAGTTTGGTATTTCATTATGACATATGACAGTCAGTATATCCTTTTCTGTCATTTGGTACATAATCACAATTTTAAAGTGTGTTTTATTAGATTTTGTTTGGTGGAAGGTTAAACTCAATACAAGGTTTGTTGATAAATTTGGATATTTTTATTTGTAATAACTATTTATGTAAAATAAAAATAAATATGTAATGTTTCTCTTTAAACCAGGAGTTTAAAATTATTTCTTTTAAAAAGATATTCCCTTTTGAAATTCACCCTTTTTAGGAAAGTAAAACCGTTTTTCTAAGTACCAAGAGGATTCTTAAAAACGGCGTCCTATTTTAAATAGTTTAGGAATCTTCTTGTGTAGTGTTGCCCAAAGCTCAAAAAAGAAGGACTTCCGGTTCTCAACTGTGCAGGCGATCTAGTTATAGTAGCTAGAGGTAAGAATGACAGTATTATTCATCTCATGCAAAGTGCCTTAAACTACCTAGTAACTTTATTTACATTAGTAAATACTTGGTGTTCGAAAGGGGAACTTTCAGTACTTGTTTCATTTACAAATAGAAGAAAATTAATAATTTAACCTTAGACCTATCATTCTCAGACTATAGGAGGAAAAAAGAAAAACCCTTAGTCGATGAAACAAGAAGTTAATTAATGATAGAAAACTGAAAAAAATTAAACGCTAGTCTGTCGGGTTAACACAAAACAATGATTGTTAAAATAAAATAAAATTAAGATTTATTTACCATGTTAAACTGTATGAATTGTAGCTTGGTTTTTAAGTAAATGTAATTGCTTTAAAACAAAATAAATTTAGAAATACAAAGCAATAAAAAAAGTGTTTTCTAAAGGACTAATCTTAAAAACACACATTCTTAGAAATAAAAAGATAAAGGACTGTAATTTAACATACTGACAGTTCCGCAAATTGTATTTTACAATAATACCGTACCCCGAATGCTGTTACCCTAATAACTCCCCTATGTAGAAAGTGCGAATTTGCAGATAGTACGCAAACTGCGGAAATATCGAATCTCACAGAGAGTGGCGGTTTGAAAGAGTTTTATAAACTAGCAGAATATTTTGTCAAGTTCAGATCATTCTACATTTTCTCTTGGTTGAACTATCACATAATACATGCTTCTGACGACAGTAACTAGGATAAGTCATAGACTACAATGCACGTTCACTCGACTGTGGATGCGTTTGCGATTTTAAAGTTTTCTATAAACGAAAATGATGGTTTTATTATTATACAAATACCAATGTTAGGAATAAACTATAACGCATAAACAAGTTTATTTTTAGCGCCAGCTACGAATCTGAAATATAAATTTTAAAACATTTTCTCGGACATCGAAAAAGGACTTTCTCGGAGAAGGGTAATTTCTATAATTGAAGAGAACATCGACATCAGCAGTGGGAAGAGATGTACTTATATTTTCTGAAATTCTTCTTCTTCTTTTTATATAGACATGACTGTCTGTTTTTCAATGTGCCTCCAGTAAGTTGTCATTCCATCGTTTGCGTGGTCTTCCTACTGATCGTCTTCCTATTGGGGAACCGTCTCTTGCCGTCTTTACTACTCTATTTGTTGTCATTCGGCTTATATGATTGTTCCATTCTACTCTTCTATTTCTTACCCAGTTTTTGATGTTCTCCACCTTGCATCTATGTCATATATCTGTACTTCTAGCTCTGTCCCATAGTGTCTTACCATCAACTTTTCTAAGTGTTTTCATCTCTGCTGTTTCTAACATCCTTTTTGTTCTCTCTGTGTCAGGTCTTGTTTCTGCCGCGTATCTCATTATTGGTCTGATGACTGTTTTGTAAATTCTGCCTTTCGTTTCTTTCCCGATATTTTTATTCCTCCAATTTTCTGAAATTGTAATAAAAAATTAATTTATTTCGTGTGGAGGTAGATCAGGTTGTACCGAACTGGATCTTGTGTTGTTTCTTTCGAAATTTACTATTTTCCAGGAGTCTCTAGATTTATTGCTAAAATTAGTAATAAAATCACAGTAGGCTGACTTTTTAGCAATGTGTAATTATTGATTATATTCAAATTTTTGCTATTTATATACTTTGAATAAATAGGGATCCTTAGTGGCATCTGCAATGTCTTTAATAAGGGAAATATTAGATATGTAAGACCCTAATTTATTATTAAACCATTGCATGGGTGTTTCTTCAGCAGTTTGTCGTCCTTTTTCTTAGTGGAAAATGCTTTATTATTAAGTTGTTATAAGTTTCGGTAAGAAAGACTGTCAAAAAATCAGGTTCATTATTACTATCATAGAAAAAGTCCATCTTTGTACCAGCTAGCACACGTTTAAGCTTCTGTAAACGAGAAGTAGTAATAAAACGTTGAAATGATTAGTATCAACAACTTTATGCTCAGAATCAATAAATAAAAATTAAGCTTGATAGTCAGAAAAACAAGGTACAAATACGCCCGCTCTGTAGATATTTTTAGAAAAATTTGTCATAATGTCGTAGATGCAACTACTGGACTAGAATGTGATTCTACTTTTATACTTTTAGACTTTTACTTTAGTTACTTTTAGATCAAAAGATGTTAATAAATTTTGAATGTCAAAAGAAGGGTCTGGTTTAATTTTAAAATTCATATTAAAATCACCAAGCATGATCAATTTGTCTGCTTTACTAAGCAAGGACGTCATACAATTCCCAAAATTCACCAAAAACAAGGCCGCTGTAAGAAAAACTTTCATGTTTTTGAGCGCATTCAACAGACAGGCATAGCTATTTGTTCTCCCATGTCCGCAAAAAAAGTTTACCGACTCTCCGTTGATTTCAGTGGCGGATCCAAGGGGAGGGGTCACGGGGGTCATGACCACCCCCAAAACAAAATTAAATGTCAATCAAATAATCCTAAAAAAATAATTTAAAACCCATCAACCCTAAAAGTAGGAAGTCAAGAGTTGAAATGATTTAAACTCATTTATTGTAGGGGTAAGTGTAGAATTATACGGAAGCCTTTTTAAATTGCTCTTTAAAAAAATCAACAATTATGAATACAGTAATACCTCGATTAACAACCTGACTTCTGCGAATTCAGAGTTACGCGATTTTCAAATTTTGACAATTCGTCATTTGAGTGCCAGAAAATCGTTCGATTATCTGACATGATTTTTCGCATGAAATCAGCACATTTTTATTTTTTATTAGGTATTTCTTATCTTCAGTTTTGTCTACGAATTGGTTGTTTGTAATTTGAATATGTATTATAATTATTGAGACTATTTATCTATAATAAATATCAAAGTGAATATTGTTGTTGCATTAGCTCTGTCTGATACGTTAGTGAATACAAATAAAGGAACTGGTGCCTGCTGTCCAAGGTATTTGTGAAACTGTGAAACAGTAGTTTGTCTTAGTGATGTTTTAGGTACAACTGTATCACTTAGTCGTCGTCGTCTTCAGTCACCAAAATTAGATTTTAAGTAGGCTACTGAAGCCATAGAGAACACTAAATGTATTCTTCAAAATAAAAGATTAAATGCTGAATCTGTTTTTAGCAAACTTTACTATGAAGTAAACAAATAGCTGAACAATTAGACATTAAATTGAAGATGCCTCGTATAGTTTCTCGTCAAACCTGTCGTCAAAACCAATCTTCTAACTCTTGCGAAGAATATTTCTGATGATCTATTTATTTACCCCTTTTAGACAATATCTTAACTTCCACCTTCCAGGATATTATTGGACCAACTACTTACTGCACATTCTACAGTAGAACAAGGGTTTTCACTGCGGGTTCAAAAAAGGAAAAGAGTCGTGCAAAATATTTAAAAACTTCCTGATTCTATTTTAGAAGTATTAGAAAACTGCGATATTCATATGTATCCAAATATCAGAATATTTCGGCAAATATTAATTACACTGCTAGTCAGTGCAGCAACAACAGAGCGTTCTACGCTTAAGCGTCCAAAGACTTGGCTTAGAAATATAACTTATATATTTACTTTTCTTATAGTATTTTTAATCACTGAACTTTTATTTACCACTCGTTGCCAGCTGTTGCTGACGATTTGTGCACTTATAGCCTAATATGCCTAATTAAAGAAATAACTATTCCTTAATTATATTATGTTTTTTGTTGAATAAATTAATTTAAATAAAATGCTGTTTAAACTTATTCTTAAGGTTTTTTCTTCATTACCGAAGGGTGGCTATAACTACAGCAAATTGCTCTCTTAGAACAGCTCTTGAGCTGTTCCTAGTATCGAATATGTGTCCATGCCTGTCCAGTCTCTTACATTCTTCAGCCAGGAGCATTTTTTTCTTCCTGGACCTCTTTTTTCTTCTACTTTCCCTTCCATTATGAGTCGTAGAAAGTTATATTTTTCTTCTCTGTGAATATGTCCTAGATAACTCGTTTTCCTGTTGTTTACAATATTTAGGAGTTCTCTCTCAGTCCTCATTCTTCTCAGCACTTCGTTATTGGTCACGTGCTCTGTCCACAAAATCTTCAGCATTCTTCGAAAAACACACATTTCAAAGGCTTCTATGCGCCTCGTACTTGTAATTCCGAGAGTCCATGTTTCCACTCCGTATAGCAATACAAATGAATGTTGTTACAAATTGATATCGGATATCCAACGATAAGATTTTATTTATTAAATAAGATAAGAGTTTATTAGGAATGTTAAATACATTCATTAATGGTAACACTTACATTGAGTTATTGCATTTAAATTACTTAACTTTGGCTTATACTTATTTATCCTTGGTTTGTTCTTGGTTTGTAGCTATAAGATAGGTGGGTTTAAATGAATTGTCTTTAAAATACCTAGTTTAAATTGACAGTCCTTGATTTTTCAGTATTTATATTTTAATAACATTCCTTTGGTTTAATAGTCTTGTACACTTGATTTTACTGAGTATGTGGGTTTAAATTATTTTTTTTTGTTTAAATTTAAGACCCCTTAATGTTGTACCCTTCTTTGCACCCGTAGGGTATTTGGGTTTTAATAACTCCTCATTGGTTTAATATATCGTTTAAAATAATTATTGAGAAAATGGTTCCTTTACATGAGGCACACATCATATCAATCGTAAAGGTGCAAAAATCTAAATCCTTAAATCCTATATCAAAATCACCCTCAAGACCCATGACCGCTCTGACAAAAAATTTCTGGGGATCAGCCACTAAAAGGTGCAAAAATCTAAATCCTGTTCACAATCACCCTCAAGACCCATGACCCCCCCTGACAAAACTTTCTAGATTCGCCACTGGTTGATTTACGTGTTGTGAGATTATTAGCAGAATAAATTATATAAGCTGTTTAGAAGCTTTACATCTAACATACTGAAAATAGCGCTTGAAGCCACCGTGAAGCATGTTGAACTTTTTAAATTTAAATCTTTTGACGCGCCTGTATTTTCAGTTAACTATGTCTAAATATTATTAATTTTGATCGCTTCAAATACGTATAAGTGTTTGTATTTAAGACTCCCTAATAAATTATGTTTGGGGTTAGAATACACGTTTTCTTTTAAACCACTTCATTCAAGTATGGGACTCACATAATCCCTCTCAAAATTGTATTAGTTTTGACCCATAATCTAGCTAAGGCATTATTATTTTCTTAAGGAAAGAAATATTTCGAACAAAACTACAGTTCCCTTTTTCAATAATTATTTAGCTCAGAGTGAACTTACAAAAAAGCCACAATCCAATTTTAGTTCTCAGTTGCCAGTTGTTGTTTGTATATCAATATGCAATTAGACGTAATTAAGTTATGATCGAGAAACTCACAAATTTGGGGTAAGTGTTCACTCTTACATAATATTTTTAATTCGAATTATCCACAGTTTCAGTTAAAAATACGTTAAGTTATTTTCAAGCTCAAACTCCTTAATATACAAAAAGAACGATTAGATAAGGAAAAAAGGTATATAAAGAAAATAGCATGTTTACTTTCAATAATATCAATACTTTTATGTTTTTATAATAATTGGTCAGGGGACTCCCAAACTTAACAAACGCCTCACAATTTACTTTCTAACTTTTACATTACGGTGGTGATATTGGATTGGATTTCTCAATCAATTTTCTCAGAAAAAAATCAGCTTCAGTCACGCAAGAATTTTAATATAAGGTGTTTTTATTAAAATGACAATTTAATTACCGACTCTCCGACAAAGTTTTTCTCCTAATCCAAAACTTTTAATTAAAAAAGTTGTCGATATCGAACATGAAACGAAAGCTAATTATTGCTTGAAATTACCTTAACCTTATTCGAGAATTTATTGTAAAGGTTATTGAATATTGCTCGTACCGGAAATCATGTCGTAATTACTACATGCTTAATATTTTTGATTATTTTGAAAGTAACTTTAGACTTTAAAATGTCAATGTTGCAATGGAAATGTTGTTTATATTTTTAAGTAACAACAATTACAAATATAAAACTACAAAAAAAAAACAAAGCTGTAGTAAAGGAATTAATTCCATAGGTTATCTAAAAAAATAATAATTACGTTTTTTAAACGAACTAAGGAAGCTAGTTTACTTTATTTAGATTTTATCTCCTACTTGTTTTCAAGATAACGAAAAAGCTTATCATCATATCCATGAAACAATACATATTGCATTACAAATACAGTGTGCCTGTTTCCAAGTTGATGTGAATGTTGATATTGAAGTGAATAGATAAATGTATCACGGCGGTCCGATAAGTATCCACCCTACAAAAGAAAAACAAAAATTTTGAACATAGTCTCCTTTTGGCTCGATACACTTGACCCAGTGATGTTCCAACTACTTAAACCCGTCTGAAAAATACGTTTTTTCGATGATGACCTCCTCATTCGACTTAAATTTCAGCACGACGAGTGCCCCTTTCAAGTTTGAAAACAAAAAAAAGTCGCATGGGGTCAAATCTGGAGAATACGGTGAATGGGGCAACAGTTCGTAGCTCAATTTGACCAATTTCGCCATGGCGAAGGTGGAGTTATGAGCCGGTGCGATGTCATGGTGGAAGAATACTTTTTTATTTGCCAAATGGGGTCGTTTTTTTTGTAATTCGGCGTCGAATTAGCCTACTATCGTAGTGGGGCCCTGTGACCGTACCTTCTTCAGGTAGTCGATGTAGATTATCCCTTGTGAATACCAGAAAATGGTGGTCATCACATTTGCATCTCTTTAGGACTATCTTCACTTCGTTGGAGCACGTTCGCCGGATGCTATCCAGTGTTTCTACTGTTCCGTGGTCTCTGGTGTATACCAGTGGACCCATGTTTCGGTCGACGGTAACGAAACAACGTACGCGTGATGACCTAATTATCTTCTTTGTCAATCTTGGATACCTTGGATCTTCTCTGAGTGGGTATCATTCCAAATTAAACAATTTTGTTTATTGAGATAATCAATCATACAACCAAATTGCAATGCAAAATTAGCAAAGTTATGCTTGCGTTTTGTCTACTTACAGGTGTTGTAAGATTGTTTACTTGAACCACTGGACCCAAATTTATTCACCACACTGTGAATAGTATTCTCGGTGAGACAACTATGGTGACCATAAAATGCACAAAGCGCGCCGAAGTTGCCAAAACAGAACAGAACACTTTGATAAAATAATTTTATCTATATTTACCTGTAGTGGTGTTGTCTATCCATGGTAATTTAATAAAAAAAGAACATGGCGTGACTACACAAAATATCATACCGAGCGATAAGAAGTATTCACTTTAAAAAACAAGGGTAATAAATGACTGTGAAATTTACAGATGGAAATTCAACAGTATATCCGCTAAAAATCGGTAAACTTCGAAATCTCTATTAGAAGACTAGCATTTAAAAACCCTTTTGTATTATTTGTATAAGGCTATTTCGTAATAACATTTAAATTTTGAGCTTATTTATTCCAAAGCGTAATAGCAAATTTAAAATTATGTACATCATAAGAAAATACAGGCTAATGTACTCGTATATATTTTAATATACCTTGTTTTGATGTAGTTCTGTACGATTTAATATTCCTTTTGTTGATTTGACCCACTTCAATATTTTATTGTTTCCTCTTTTCTTTCTTTGGCGCATAAAAATCTTCTAGCCGTGTCCGATAAGAAATTACTTACCTAGTATTTTATTTGCTTTATACATTCGAATTTATCGTTCCCACATTGCAATATTTTTAAATTTCCTGTTTAAAACTTAAATATTTCACGAACTCGATCATTATGCCAGAGATATCTTGTCGTAAAACATCTGCATGTGTTTCTAATAGGGCCATTTAAAATCATTTTACACCCTCACGGCGAGTCTGTTACTTTCAGGAATCCGAGAAACTCCTGAAAACTCTTAAGTAATGAAAATCGCGAGAACGAATAAAGAGATTGATTTCCAGAGAGGCGTTTGATCTACCCGAACTTTTAACGTTTGTTTTTTCAACCACATTTAATTAAATTATTTTACAAAATTTTGTTTCGTATCGACAATGGGTATCCTACTAAAAGATCAAAGATCAAACAATGGAGGATAGTGAATGATAACGATAATAGTATAAACACGGACATAATAAATCTTTGCTTTACATATATCTCTCATGAAATGATTTAAATAATTACAAATCAATTTAACCTTGTTAAAAAAAAAAAATTTAAAGGTTGTCCATGGTATCTTCAGGATCATTCTGTATAACCATAGCTCAAAAGCCTGAAGTTTTTTGTTTCTATACTCTTAAACACAGAGCTCATAGTCAAGAATGCACTTTTTGCTTTTCTGATGAGACATTTAATCTCTTGGGTATTGTGCCGTTACTCATTGATTATAGTTTCCAAGTAGTTGCACTCTGAGACACGTTCAATTCTCATTTGGTTCACATACAGATTTGCTCCAGTTATTTTTCCTCGCTGATGATCATTGGCTTGGTTGTGCTGGTGTTTATATCCAGTCCATACATCTTCTACTTGTTCCCGTTATTTTGTTCATTAAGTTTTGCAGCCCTTCTATGGTATTGGAAAACACAATTGTATCATCTGCATACCGTAGTTTATTGAGCTTGACTCCATTTATTGAGATGCCTTCATCAATATCTTTTAAAGCCGTTTCAAAAATGTACTCCGAGTACAGATTGAATATCAGTGGTGAAATTATGCACTTCTGTCTTAGTCTCCTTAAGATTTTGACCTTATCTGTATATTCTCCATCTATTCGGAGAACTGCTGATTGATTCCAATACAAGGTAGCTATTATTTTTAGCTCTCTTTCGTCAATCCCTATCTTCTTCAGCACTTCCAGCATTTGTTCATACCTGACTCTCAGTACTGTACAACCTCTAGTCAATCAGGCATGAAAAATCATCACAGCTGACATTTCTACATTTCTAAAACAATATCTGCACGCTAAATAAAGCTTCCCTTGTACCAACGGTGTTCACAAATCCAAACTGATTAGGCGCAATTTGTTCCTCGTATCTTCGGTAAAATTTTTTGGTTTTTTGGACAATGGTACAAACTCCGATTTGAGCCACTCTATTTTTATTTATTCTGCCTTGTATATTTTAATAAATATTTTAGTTATTATTTTTATTTGTTCTGCATCAAATAGCTTCAGCAGTTCTGCAGGAATCTCGTCAAGTCCCGGTGCTTTCCATTATTCATTTGTCTGACGTTATTTCTTCTGGTAGGATTTCGGGACCTGAATTTTCTTTAATGGTGGGTTCTTGTATTATTCTAAGGACGTGGAAAAGTTTCACCAAGTATTTTTCCCATACTTTCTTTCAGCTACCATCTACCATCTTCTTTGGTTACGGCAAGATTGTCTTCATCATCTCTTATTGTTCCACTGTTACGTTTTGGGAACTTTCCAGCTATTCAGTTATTTCAGAATAAGTTATCTATATCTCTCTATTTCTTGACATTGTTTTATTTTTTGTTTCTCTTTGGCCTTCTCTTATCTTTCTTCTGACGTTTGTATGTATTCTCTTATATTCTTGGAGATTTTCTTTGTTTTTTTTCTTTGATCCATAAGTTCAATTTTTTCATCAGTCATCCACAATTTCCGTTTCTCTGTATATTTTTTTAGGTGTTGTTCTTTTATTTCTCTTACTGTTTCTAAAGAAATATACTTTAAGAGAATTTTTTATAATTACAAATATCAAAACATTTCCGTCTGATAGGATGTTATAAATACCTCTTGGAAGAGTTATTGTCAACACAAAACACAATAAAAAATATATGTTATAGGCTGTGACTGACACCCTTAAAAAGTTGTATTAAAAAAAAGCTTGTTATATCAATGGCTGCCTTGTTGAAAAGAGAGAAACAGCTGTGCAAGAATATGTCAATCTTAAGTGACCTCTGTATCATAGAATTAAAATTAAAAATGACTAAGTTGTCATGTTTTTTGGAAGTTCTGTATATGGTACTCTCTAATAAGAATAAAATTTTACTTTAATTTATTAGACAACTATAAGATACCTGTCAAAAAACACATGATAATTTAATAATTATATCGGTCTTAAATTTTTTTTTATGTAATTACTTATGTGTTTAAATAAATAATTAAATCAATTCAAATCAAGTTAAAACAAAATAAATATAAAGTTTATAGCAGACAGCAATTCTATAAATAGAGAATGAAGTGCAACGACGAGATCGTATGTTAAAATTTCAGATTGTTTCGTCTAATGAAAAAATAAGTATTTTGCAAGAGTAGTCATAAGAATACAACAAACCAGCATATCTATGTTTCGTGGACGTTAAAAAGGCATTTGACCGGGTCAAATTAAAAGACGTTATCCACCTACTGATTGCAAGAGACATACCTCTAGGAATAATCAAAACGATCGAAAATATCTACCAAAGCAACACAATAAAAGTAAAAGTAGAAGAAGAACTAACCGACCCTATTGAAGCTGGCAATGGGATAAGACAGGGAGATTCCCTGTCCTCTATTATTCAACCTGATTATGGACGAAATAATAAAAAAAGTAAGAACTAAAAAAGGATACCAAATGGGAGAAAAACAACTTAAAATATTCCGCTTAGCAGACGACGCAATACTACTCTCTCAAAGTGAATATGATTTACAACGTGTGCTGCACCAATTTAATATAACCGCCAGAAAATTTAACATGTTAATTTCTTCAACAAAGACAAAATGCATGGTTATAACAGCAAATTTACTAAGATGTAAATTGGAGCTGGATGGTCAGATAATAGAACAAGTGATGGAGTTTAAATATCTAGGCATCACATTATCTAGCTACGGAAAGCTCGAAACCAAAGTGAACGATCAAGTGAATAGAGCAGACAGAGCCGCAGGCTGCCTAAACGAAACAATGTGGAAAAATAAAAATATCGGGAAAGAAACGAAAGGCAGAATTTACAAAACAGTCATCAGACCAATAATGACATACGTGGCAGAAACAAGACCTGACACAGAGAGAACAAAAAGGATGTTAGAAACAGCAGAGATGAAATTGATGGTAAGACACTATGGGACAGAGCTAGAAGTACAGATATACGACATAGATGCAAGGTGGAGAACATCAAAAACTGGGTAAGAAATAGAAGAGTAGAATGGAACGATCTTATAAGCCGAATGACAACAAATAGAGTAGTGAAGACGGCAAGAGACGGTTCTCCAATAAGAGGACGATCAGTAGGAACACCACGCAAACGATGGAATGACAACTTACTGGAGGCACATTGAAAAACAGACAGAGTCATATCTATATAAAAAGAAGAAGAAGAAGAAGAAGCAAAGATTTCTGTTTTTTGAAGTACTGTATTAGGTATTCTATAATAATAATAAAATTTTACTTTATTTTGTTAGAGAACTATAAGATACCAGTTAAAAGACACATGATAATTTAATAATTATTTTGGTCTTAGATTTAATTTTTACGTAATTACGTATGTGTTTAAATAAACAATTAAATTTTTTTTTGTACAATTGATAAGTGGAATATGATTTCGTTAAACAGTTCTCGTTAAAGGCTTCGTTAAGTGCGATGTTACCAAGTAATCACCTTCAATTGAAAATTGTTTTAGTATTGTGACCTTCATGACGCTCGTTTCAGCATTTTACTATAGAGACAAACGTAATACAACGCCATTATAGAAGCTTCGCTTCAAAATAAAAAGCAAAATATAAATAGTCTTCATATTTAGGACACACATTCATAAACACTAGAAACCTTTTCGTTTAGAAAAGTCCATTTGGTGTCGTATTGTCATTATTCTATTTTTAGTAAATTTTATTCAGAATATCTCCTACATTTAGGAATCGTAAAAAGTAGATCCATCTATTTTGTTAACCAAATTTTGGAGAATCTTATTTATTTTACGAGGAGTTGTTTTATTGCATGAACTAAAATTCTTTACTGCTTTTCAGAGTAAAATTTCTTTCGGAGGAAGGGAAATTTTGTCAAGACATTATTTTAAAGAAAATTACCACCGCTAAAACGTTCATAAAGCTTACATTATACAGTATTCAGTACGACTTTCTTATAGTACGGTTTTAAAATTATCTTTTTGTTGGATTTTATGTTTCATTAATTTTGTGTTTATAATAAAAAAAACTACTTTGGGTTTAGAGCACGCGAAAGTGGTTGATTCTTAAGGTATAGTCGCTTTTTTTATTCCGCGTTTTGATAAATCTATCTATCAACATACATTACATGTTGTGTATTACATTTATCTATTTTTTGTCTACTATTTTTCTGATATCATCAAACCATCTGGTCGGTTTTATATTTTCTAATGTCTTCTTTCGAATCGTTTTCTTAGCTTATCTGGCATAATCCATACTCGTAACATGTTCATTTTTATTTATTTTTTATTGATTTTACTAATGTCTTTCATTTTCTTTAAACTCCTAATCCAAATTTATTCGTGTTTACATTTTAGTTCTATATTTAAAATTAATCATTCAGTTTTTCGTTTTAAACCTGGATTCTGTAAATTACTTTTTCTAAAAGGGCCTCTGTTTGTGTTGTTTTTGACAATATTGGCATTATGTATTTTTCTGTCACTTACACAATTCAGTGCTTTATTATGTAATTTAGTTTTGCTAGTTCCGTCTACCTGTATTTTTGACTGATATTTTATTGGCCTTCTTTTTCTTTAAGTTACACTAATATCTGAGGTTGGAAATCATTCTGGCAATTATATTTTTGTTGGTTAGGCACCTGAATAGTTCATTTGAACTGCAGTCAAACCATTCACGGAGATTGCGAGGTGACGAGCCTGATTGGTGCCTGAATTGGTGCCCGATATAATTTTGTCCAGACTATAATTAATTAATAATTAAAACAAAAACTTACGTTATTTTATTTATAACAAAAATTTTATTATTCTAAACCATAAATATAAATATTAAATTTGTAAAACATTGTTTCCAATTACTGATTTTTATTCTACTTCATCTTCTATCATTTCGAGAATGTCCTTGCACTTTCAAATGCGTTTGTTCCCCAATAAATCCTGTTGGTTTTAAATAATCATCTAAATGCCAATCACAGTTCTCATGCTGGAGTTTTGTACATTGCGACTCAGTTGATACATGGAATTAACAAAAATAGTTAAATTTTTTTGGCGTAAAAATATCTAGCATTGTGGTATAGTGCTGGGGTCAAAACTATAAGTTTTTTTCAAAAACTGTTTGTTGTCTTCTTTCGCAGCATAAGTTTTTATAAAAATGTAATTTCTTGCATGATTTACTTTATTGCAGTTAATCACAGCATAAATTTTCGCGGTAAACACTTGAGAACAACATTCATTTTTGCATCAATGAATATGTCGGCTTCGTTAGTTAACGTTGTAAAAACGATTTGATATCTTTAAAAAATTTTGCCGTGAAATCGATGATTTTTGCATAAACAGACTGGGCTAATATAAAACGTAACTAAATCACCAATTTTGCTTCCCAAAACCTCACACAAGTTTTCTTGACTAAAGATAAAAGAGAAGATTTTGATGAAAATGTAATGAGACATCTTTGCACGACTTATTGTAGCTAGCATACAAAAAAAAATTAATCTAGAACACTGCTTGACTTTTAAACTCTGCTGCCTGCATGGATGGCCTGCATACTTTTTTCATGTACTGGTAAAATGTTGAACGCTCCTAAAGCGACATTTGCGAAAACTTTGAAATCGAATATCGATATGGTTGAGCCCACATTTATTAACGTAGAAGTAATCGATGGCTTTTATTATTAGATCTTATTGGTAACTATATGCGCGACAGATATCTGCGAAAAATTTTTCGACCTTTTTTTAACCAGACTGGGCTATAGGTTTCTTAAATCTTCTAGGAGTTGAAGAGCAATTTAAAATAAACTCTAATTTTTATCGACTGCCAGAGTATTTGACGATTAGCAGGAAATCGACTTCTTTTGATGTAGCTGTGTTGGTCAAAACATTAAACAACTGTTGGTGATCAATTGCAAAATCAAATCAATTTATCGTTTATTTTTATTCCCTTTATGATACTATCCAAGTTTTTGTGTTCTTTTGAATTTTGCTTCCTTGCAAAGAGTATAGAAATATCGTCTTTTTAGTTAACCCAATGTATTTTTTCACAGTTGACACTATTTTTATCCTCATGCTGTATCTGAGTACTTGAGCTTTTTACTTACCATTAGTGTAAATATTTTGTTCAAAATCACCAGTAGAATTTATATAAGAAGGTCATTTTTTAATTAATAATTAATTATAGTCTGGACAAAATTATATCAGACACCTCTTTTTTTTTAATTTTTAACATACTAAATTACATATCAAATAATTTTTATCCATTCAACAGATCGGTAAAGGTCTTTGATATATCGAATTCTCTACTAGTACGTTTGTGTGAAATTACTAAAATCTATAATTATTATTGTTAGTAGGTTTGACTGAAACTCTGTTTACATAGTAATGCAAATGCTAATGACCCTTAGTGGTGGAAGCATACTCTATAAATAAAAAAATAAACGTGACTATAAATTTAAAGCTAACCACGATGTCAAGTAGCTAAAAGTTAAAAAGCATAAAATGAGCTCAATATGAAACCAGAATTTATTGGTTCGTTATGACGATTTAAACATTGCAGCGGCAAAACGAGTGTTATTAATTCTTTAATAAAGATCGTGGTATAAGGTTCCTTTAAAAACAAACTTTATATTTATTTTTTTAAAAACATTTTTATAGCGAGATAGAAGTTGTTTGCATATGAATATGCTTCGCCTAAGTGGCTCATAAACGTCGGTATGTTTGCATACAAAGTTTTATGAGATTTTTGCAACGAGATGGAAAGAAATTTCTTCAGGAAGTGTGTTCCAACAGTACAAAAATAACGGCATACTTATCCAAAATTAAATTATTTGCCGGAATACTCAGTTACTTGGTGAAGTTTTACTATATTTCTCGGTTATTGCAGTTGCAAGTGTAAACTGTACAAATGAAACACGGAAAACCAGTTCGTTTAACTTTTATCAAAATTAATACACTTACGAAAGATATAACTAGTTCTCAGATTAACTGATTTTAAGTTTTTGTTTTTATCTCTAGATTGTCTGTTTTTTAAAGATTCCACTTATTTTACAAAAAATACGGATGTCAAGCCAAAATTCTTAACAGGCACCAATTAAAGATTATTTCGCAAAATATTGCCTTTTAACATTAAAAAATCTACAGGTTATACTATAATCGTTTTCATCGTTCTTGGCGTGTGCGTGTAAAAACACTTGCAATAAGTTGTTTCATCTGTCTTTCCTTGTCTAAGCTCGATTCGTTTACCTCCTCCAGTGGCGGAGCAAAATGTAGCATGTCAAACGAAATAATAGTTATAAAAGAAAATTATAAATTATTTTTCATTAAATTTCTAATAACGGAATATACGTATAAATTGCGAAGAAGTATTTTTCTAGCTTGCAGTACAATAGGACAGGATATAACGAAAAGTACATTTTAAAAGGATTTTGAAATATACCCAAAAAAGTGTTAATTATTTAACCCACTTTAATTAAAAAATGATTTTTTAAGTTTTAAGCACTGTAGCGAATTCTGAACTGTTACAACGTACTGACCTTGATTAATTAGCTAATCAGTCAGCGTCTTCACTGGAACTGTCTTCATCATTGGAATCTTCCGCCAAATCGATGATAATCCTACTTTGATTTTCATCATATGTGACCATTTTTGCCCAGTCGTCCTGAATTATTTTTTCAGTATGGTTAACACAACTCTCTCACACTGCAGGTGTTGCCTCAGCTAATGCATCGCCCCAAACTTTTTTCACTGTTTCATCTCCACGTCCATGTTCTCCAATATGACGATCATAGTATTGTTTAGAAATTCCCCAGACCAACTCAATCGGATTATATTGACAGTGATATGGAGGCAATCTTAAAACCTGATGCCCATGTTCTTGGAGTAGCTCGTCTATAACGTACCTGGTATTTTGTGGTTTATTCTGGCGACAAAGACTCAATAGCTCTGTCTTGCCCAAATCGTCGTCAAAAATTATTTTTTTCGCTCGTAACCATTCTTGTAAGTCCGATTTTTTCCAACTGGCATTCGGTAACTTTTCTATTAAAGAGCTATGGTATGAGGCATTATCCATAATAATTAGAGATGGTTCCTCCAACATTGGTAACAGCTTTTCGGAGACCCACTTTTTAAAAGACTCTTTATCCATAGCATCATGATAGTCTGCACTCTTCGATTTCGTAGAAAACAGTAATCCAGCATCTTTAACAAATCCTTGCCTACTTCCGGCATGTAAAACAACAAAGCATTTACCTGTATTTTCGTGTCCTTTTCTGATGTTTTTCACACAGTCATCTTGCCAAGTACGTTTATATGCCCCTTTTAGGAATATCCATGTTTGGAGACAATACATGGTTTCTCACATAGCACTCGTCTACTATTTTCTAGTTTGTATGAAAACCCACAATTTTTCATAAGACGCCACAAACTTGTATCAGAACCGTCATAGAGATGCTTGTTTCTTAATTGTGTATTTAGAACTTTAATTATAACGTGCTCTCCTTTTGCTTTCATGCCATACAGTACATTTCTAATCTCACCTTTTATAGTATCGCTGACATCGTTAGTCTTTTTTTTTTGTACATTACGTGACTCTCCTGGTGTAGTAAGAGCTGCCCCTGTCTTGTATTCACTCTTTATTATTGTCACTGTGTGAAGACTGATTTTCAAAGCGTCCGCTACTCGTTCATGTACCGATTATAAATAAAGCACAGGTCCGTTGTTTTCTTTTTCTTTTTTAAAATACTTCAATAAATGAACTACACATTGTCGCATTTCTCCTGTTATCGTTTTTCCCGGCAGTTTTTTATTAAATAGAACAAATAGTTATTCACAACAAAAAATAAGTAAAACTGTTCGGAACAAATTCCAACAATGACTGACTAAAATCGACTAAAACAACATAAAATATCAATGGTAATTGCTACAATTATAAACCTAGCTCATTCAAGAACAATGCCACAAGTCATTATTGCAATGGGTATCGGAAGAGAGAGAGAGTTAATTTATAATAACTGGAATTTTTAAGGTGTCGAGAGTATTATTTTATGTAATGGAATTCCACACAGTAAGAGCTTAAACTATTAATTAATTAAAAACTGTTTCCTTGTAAAAACTATTTCATCAGCTACTTCAAACCTGCACAGATCAGGGTAACATGTTAAAAAACACGTCACTGCCAGCTATCTGTATTCGTAAAGAGGCCGAACTTATCACCGACACCGTATCGGCCAAACGCATCGGTGTTATTGCTACAATACTGGGAGACGTGAGTGGTGTCTTCATTCCCTTCTCATCGCACTTTACCATGACGAACGTGACTCGCACAATTGAATTATGCATCTGTGTATCAGAGAGAGACGAATATTAAAAATTCCGTAGTAGCTTATTTCAGGCACACGCCAAGAACGATGAAAACAGGTATATAACAGAATTGACATATTTCTGTTATCTTGCATCGCCTTCATATTACTATCTAAATGGATTGGCGATACAAGCAAGCAATTTAATAAAATCCAGCCTGTGAGCATGTTCACCCCTAAGAATTACGTTAGGGTGTAACAATTTATTGGAGCGAGGTATATTAACTTGAGTAAAAACAAGAGTCACCCCACCGCGCTCCAATACTCTAGACCATCCCTTTCACCCCTATAGCACTCCGATGCACGATAGGGGCACAACTATCAGCCAAATGCTCTTCATGTGGGAGTCCTGGATAATAGAACTCCAACATGGTTTCTTAACCGAATTCAAACTCAGGACTGCGCATTGTCGCTACTATCCTGGATTGGCGATACTTCTTAAACAACTACATCTTGACTACTTGGGAGAGGAGGATTGGTCAATATATTAAGTTGTGATGTACAGTAATTATGCACTACTATTTACAATGAGACAACTTATACTTGATCACGTTACTTATTTATATGATTACGTGTTTACGTCTTAAATTACGAATACCGACTAGGAATGAATTACTCAACGACTGAACTCGATTCATTGTCTGTTTACCATTATATAAGATATCGGTTATAATGCCAAATAATGTATATATTGTAACGTTATAAACGTCGCATCTTATTTTTCTTAAAACAATTTTTTATTTAGATTTTAATCATTTATTGACTTGTCTCTTTTATTTTACTATTTTTATTTTAAAAATAGTTGGCGCTAAACCCTTCGATCAACTTTCTATTTACTAAATATTCTGTCATCTAAGCTGTCAGTTGTCTACTCTTTGACTTCTGTCATGTCAGCTGTACTTCAAAATAGAAAGGAAATAATTGTTAATTATCATTGTGAATAAATGCTTCATCTATAAAAAGACATGCTTCTGCTGAAAATTCATGTATAGTATTAAAACTACTCTTCGGCAAGTTGTATTTAATATTTAACTAATATCCAGTGTTTTTTTATAAAGTTTCTTTTTATTCATGTCTAACCTACAACCCATGTACTAATTTGTTTATTATTAATTATATTGATTTTATCCTTGCCTTTTGCTATTTGCTATTTAATATTGCAATTATTTCCAAATTTCATATGGCAAGGAAATATTTTAAAATGCAGTTGCTAACACAAGGT
Source organism: Diabrotica undecimpunctata (assembly GCF_040954645.1). Classification (NCBI taxonomy): domain Eukaryota; kingdom Metazoa; phylum Arthropoda; class Insecta; order Coleoptera; family Chrysomelidae; genus Diabrotica; species Diabrotica undecimpunctata. The sequence continues at coordinate 23,096,032 of NC_092806.1, read as the reverse complement.
TTATTATTTTAGCTTCTTTGGCCTAACTTTTGTCCACCTTTTTGTGGACATGTTTCACATGGTCAACCATGGGAAATAAAATGCTGAACTAGGTGGCCGCTGCTATGGGAACTTAATATATCCCTGGAGTTTAATACCAGTATGAACAACTGAAACTACCAGCCAACAAATACATTCTGTAATCCTGTTTAACTACTTGAAGACAACATCAGGAGCCCTAAGTATCACTTAATTTTTTTTTGTAAAGCTGTAGGCAAGATTTGTTTTGATTTTAATTTCTTCTTCTTTAAGTGCCGTTCCCGATCGAAGGTTGGATGTCATCATCACTATCTTTACTCTATCTAGTGCTGCTCTGAAGAGTTCTATAGAACTGCATTTAAACTAGTCCCTTAAATTCTTCAACCATGACACTCTCCTTCTTCCTATACTCCTTCCTTCTCTTATCTTTCCCTGTATTATCAGCCTTAGCAGTTCATATCGCTGTACCCTGATTACGTGTCCCAGATATTGTAACTTTCTTATTTTTATTGTGTTTATTATTTTGCATTATTTGCCATTTCTCGCAATACTTCTGTGTTAGTTTTCTTTTGTGTCCATGCTATTCTAAGCATCCTCCTGTAACACCACATTTCAAAGGACTGTAACTTATTTATGTGTTCTTTCTTTAATGTCCAGCTTTCAAGCCCATATTGCAGTATCGAAAACACGTAGCATCTTACTATTTCTATCCTTGCTCTTATTTCGGTTGTTTGATTATTATTGTCTGAAATCCAGGTTCCTAAGTATTTGTATTTATCAACCCTTTCTATCGGTATATTTCCCAAATGTATGTTTGTTGGTATATTTGTTTTCTTTGTTACTATCATGTATTTGGTCTCTTTTATATTCATTTTTAGTCCATATTTTTCACAGAAACTGTTTGTTTTTTTTATCAGTAATTGGAGTTGTTTAGCAGAGCTTGTCATAATTACGGTGTCATCTGCATATCTTATGTTGTTAATAGATCTTCCGTTAATTATTATTCCTTCACTTTGAGATAGTAATGCTTCTTCAAAAATGGCTTCACTATATACATTAAATAGTAATGGGAACATAATACATCCCTGCCTATCTCCTCTCCTGATTTCAATTTCTGAACTGGGTTCGTTATCTATTACGATTTGTGATCTTTGATTCCAGTAGAGGTTTGTTATTATTCGTAAGTCCCTATGGTCTATGTTTTTTGTCTTTAGAATTTGGACTAATTTTTCATGTCTTACTTTGTCAAATGCTTTTTTAAAATCAACGTAACAAACATACACATCAACATTCATATCCATGCATCTTTGAGTTCTGCTATATAATGCTAAATAATGCTTCTCTGGTTCCTAGTCTGTTTCTGAACCCAAACTGACTATCATCTATTCCTTCTTCCAGTTTTTTATTTATACGACCATGTATTATTTTCAGGAATAATTTGAGAATGTGACTTATTAGTGATATTGTTCTGTATTCTGATTTTAATTTACTTAATGCTAAAATTTCAATTTTAATTAATATTTTTTTAGTCTTGGTTCAACCGTTAATTTAAACAATTATACAAATTTGTCATACTTAAAACCAAACCAAGTGTTTTCTGACAATAATGGTTAAATGATTGTAAGTCAGCCAATACCAACATTTCAACTTACACCTTACATGAATTTACAACCTATTATGCCGGTAACCGCACAAAATTCATTAAATGGACAGCCAGTTGCTCAAACCAACTTTCCTGTTGGAGTAACCTACATGTAAACTGTACCCTTAACTAGTTCATAACCTATGACAGAAACAATCAACAAACAGTAAACTATAAAAAAGGATGAGAAGTCCAGAAGAAAGTGCAAAAGCCCAGCGACAAACCAAAATAAATGATCGCTGGTTATCCAGCTCAAAGAAAAGCAACAACATATACAATATGATAACGAAAAAGAACTAGAAGTCTAGAAATTAAAAATGATAACGAAGGCATACCAGATGAACAAAATAAAGTAGAAAGCAAACCAAAACCACTCCAATTGTTATTGCTAGCGTGCAAAACATAAACACGCTAGTTAAGCTATTAAAGAATATAGCTAAAGACCTCTATCTAATCAAGGTACTAAGTAAAGATCAAGTGAAAGTACAACCTGAATTAGGAAAAGCTTATACCATAATCATAAAAGCACTCATCGACTAAAAAACAGAATTCCATACCTACCAGCTAAAGCAAGATAAATATTTCCGAGTTGTTTTAAAAAATATTCATCACTCAACAGATATATGTATAAGACATTAAAGAAAATATCAATCAACTGTGCCATGAAGTAGTAAATCTTTAAAATATTAAACAAAATAAAACAATCAAACCACTACCCCTATTTTTTGTAGACTTGAAACAGAAGGAGAACAACAAAGATCTACAAAACAAAGACACTGATGAACAACAGTGTCATATTTGATGCCCAACATGCAAAAAGCAGTATACCACAGTGTACAAGACGCGTATGGGCATACAAAAATTTTTTGTCAGATGATCCCAAGGTGTGTAAAATGCGATGAATCTCATCACACCGGAAATTGTAATAGAAAAGTGAAAGACAACAATGTAAAATGTGTAAACTGTGAAGAAAACTACCCGGCAAATGATCGAGGCTGTGTAATACATAAACAGCAGCAGGAATAGCTCTACCCAAATGTAAGGGATAAAACCAGGAAAATAGTAAGTACCACTCATAACACCCAACAAAACGTCACATATGCATAAATTGCACAAGTCTAACAACAACTTGTAGGCACGAATAATCCATCAACCATACCAAATAAAATCACCGAGCTTAAAAATATGATACGAGAATTCATAACACAGATGGGTATAATAATGAATCGAATCAAAACGCTCACCACAAAGATGGCCTAATGGAACAAGCCCTAAAACTAGCAAGCATCTGAGAGTACGAGCAAAAGGTGGGCAGCTCACAGTCGTAAAAAGAAAAGGAGCAAGTAAAGAATTCTTGGAAATAAATAAAAGATTAGTTTGCCATATAATCAACAAAGACTTTCAATCACGATAAGAACTAGATCATAATTAATTTGGTTTTTTAATATTTTATTCAGTGATTTCATTTGACAATAAATATAATCTTATTCTGAATCTTATTCAGATATAAAAAATTAAAAGAAGTAATACTTCTTGAAATAAAATTCTTTTATTTGAATACAAGTGAAAACAGTTATTAATATATATATATATATATATATATATATATATATATATATATATATATATATATATATATATATATATAAGAGTAAGAAAAAAGAAGTACTTGTGACTCGTTTGGAAAAAATATATAAATGTTTTTGATGGGTTGGAGTCAATAAAAGGGGCTATTGGTTAACTATTTAATATCTCGAGGTTTCAATTGTGTTTACAATTATTATCAAGAGCTGCTAAAAAAGACAAAATATCTTATAAAGTTGAACTATAAAGAAAAATATTTTTTGTTAACTCACCAAATAAAATTAGTTTTGTTAATAAAAATTGCTGCAAATACATGTCAAAAAGAATTAATACTAAAATGCCTTTATCTAATAAATTCTTCCCTGAAATTTTAATAATTTTAAAAACATTTTCTTAACAAAAAAAAAATAATTGAATTTATAAATAGTTTAAAGTAGTAACCAATTACAAATAAGCCTTAATGTCATAAATGCCAACTTAAAATGTTTAATTTTTGACAATTATATTGTCAAAAATAAAATTTTGTTTAAAAATTCTGTTTTGTTTAGTAACAAAAAAGAAGATTTATTCACCATTGATAGATGTCTGAAAAAATGTAACAGATATATGGAAAATCAAATAAAAATGTGATATTTTTCAAGTTTCATATATAAATTATAAGGAAATAATATAATTATAAATTTTGCTTAGATTTTGAATTTCTGATCTTTTGTTTAAATTATTATCACTTTTGCTAATACAAACCATTTCCAAAAAAGTCCTTTTGAATTTATTACTTTCACTACATAAAATTTTAATGTTATCAAAATCCATAATATGGTCTTTATCGATTACATGCTCTGCCAAAGCACAAGATGGTTTTTTAATTCTGCAATCACTTTTGTGAGAAATAATGCGATTTGAAAGATTTCTTCCGGTCTCACCAACAGACAGATTCACACTGAGTACAACTAATGCTGTATACTACATTCGTTTTTTCAAATTTGTCTATAGGATATTTAGTTTTGGAATATAAAGATGAAATAGTTTTAATGTTCTTTGTTGCTATTTTTATATTGTCAATAACCTTTAGTGTTTGTATTAATTTAGGTGTTAATGATGGTATAAAAGGTAGTGAATGATAATAGATGTTATGATTGTTAGATACAATGTTTTGAGGTTTAGCAAAAAATGGTGTTAAGTTATTTATATTAACAATATTAGAAAAAAGCATCCTATGTAACATATCTGGAGGATAGGAGTTTTCAATTAAAATATTTTTTAACAAATGAAGATCTTCATGTAGATAATCTGGATGAGAAAGTTTTAAAACACGTTCTTTTAATCCTGTTATAAGGTTCATTTTCATCTTATTTGGATGATGAGAGTAATAGCTTATAAATCTATTACTACATATGGGTTTTCTGAACCATCTGGTTTTCAACATATTGTCTGTATTCTCATGTCAAGGAATGGTAGAGAATTATCTACCTCTTCCTCAACTGTAAATTGTATATGTTGATTATGATTGTTGAAAATGTTGACTGTTTCATGAATTTTGTGTTTAGGAAGTGCCAAAACTAAATCATCTACATATCTTTTAACAAAAGGAATGAAAAAAGTGCAATTGTTGATACAATCACTGATAACATCATCCATGACATAGCTACTTAGAATGGGTAAAAGACTAGATCCCATAGGACTACCAAAAATTTGTTTATAAAAGACACCATTAAATATAAAAATATTAGAATCAAAAACAAAGTTGATAAGTGTTTTGAAATGTGTGTGAAACACACTAATGTCAATATTAGTGTGTTGCGAAATCTCATCCCAATGTTTTTCAACACTACTTATGATTAAATCTAAAGGTAAATTGGTGAAAAGAGATGTTACATCAAAACTAACTAAAACATAATTTTGTGGTAATTGGAAATTATTAATGAAAGAACTAAAATCAAATGAATCTTTAATGTAAAAATTGTTGTTTATATTATAAGCATTAGTTAAGATGTCAGTGAGGAGCTGTGTTATTGGTCCATTAGGAGCACATAAAGATGAAACAATTGGTCTTATAGATAAAGTTGGTTTATGTATTTTAGGTAGAGCATAAAACCGTGGAGCAATAGAATTATAAATTTTGAGCTCTTTTGCTTTTTTATTATTAATAAATTTCTTTCTGTTTAATTTAGATATTAGACAATTTTTGTTGTAAAGTACAAACAGGACTCCTTCTAAGTGTAGTATAATACTTAGTATCATTTAAGAGTTCTCCAGTTTTTTGTAGGTAATCCTCTTTATACATTACAACAGTTACGTTACCTTTATCGCTTTTGACAATGTAAATTTCAGGATGGTTTTTAAGAAAAAGTTTAGTTTGTACATAGTGTTTATTTAAAAAATAATCTTTGACTTCTTTATGTAAAAAGTTTGTAATAACGTTTGTACATTTAGATCTAACAACATTCTTTTGGCTATTATTAAGTGGTCTGATTATTGATTCAATATCAGAAAGGGCATTTTAGTATTAATTCTTTTTGACATGTATTTGCAGCAATTTTTATTAACGAAACTTAATTTTATTTGGTGAGTTAATAAAAAATGTTTTTCTTTATAGTTCAACTTTGTAAGATATTGTGTCTTTTTTAGCAGCTCTTGATAAGAATTGTAAACACAATTGAAAGCTCTAGATATTAAATAGTTAACCAATAGCCCCTTTTATTGACTCCAACCCATCAAAAACATTTATATATATATATATATATATATATATATATATATATATATATATATATATATATATATATATATATATATATATATATATATATATATATATATATATATATATATATATATATATATATATATATATATATATATATATATATATATATATATAGGAAAAATGCTATTTTTAATGAATTTTATGATTTTTTTAATTTGCGAAACTTCCGGTAACAAGAGAAAGAAAGGAGTCATTAATATAAAGTTTTTTACATCTCCGGTTTAAACAAAGTTTTTCGAGTTCATGTACAAAGCGGAGTTTTATTAATTGCAGAGCTTCGTGCACTGCCAATTTACTTGACTATTTTTGATAGTTTCAACAAAAAGTCGTTTCAAAACAAGATTATATAAAACTTTAAATCCCCGATTTTACTTCTTCCATCTATCCGAGCTCTCCTCACTTCGCGACCCTATATGACGGGAAGCGCTCACCTGAGTCTCATGAAAATAAATCTTCTCTCAGACCGAGAAGGAGTATTAGAGTTTTTAATTGTAAGCTCCAGCTGGATTTTAATGAACTGTTTTCTGTTTACCGTCCGAATGAAAGTAATTGCTTAGCAACGTGTTTACCGTCTTGTTTTCGCTTTGAAAAACTAAATAAAAGCCCGAATTGGTTTCTTTTTACTATTTAAAAGAGTAACGAACACAATGCTTTTAGAGCCAATTTTTTTATTGTGGGATCTTTCTGCAGCTGCAATGAAAAAATATTTTTAATTAGTTTTGCTTTCACAGTTTATTTTTTGTATCAGATATTTATATGATTTACTTATCTATGTTGTTCTACAAGTCTATTACTGTGCGCAAATATTTTCCTTAAAAAAATTTGAAAAATATATTTATTTTAATGACCAAATAAGTTTATAACACTGAACAGTTCAATTGAAATATTTGTGAATAAACAGTCAGGTGGCTTCTGACAGACTACAATTTACAAATAATGTAAAATATGCCGATTACACAAAATGCATTTGTTACTTTAATTTTTTGCAAATATCTTTCGACTATTTAGTAATAAGAGAAAATCCATCGCCCATCTGTCATTCTGGCTACGTGTCCTGCCCATCTCCATTTTAGTCTGGCTATCTTCTCGATGATGTCAGTCACTCCGGTTCTTCTCCTGATGTCTTCGTTGGTTATTCTGTCTCGCAGAGTTATTCCTAACATGGACCGCTCCATTCTTCTCTGCGTAACTCTCAGTTTGGTAGCTGCTGCTTTTGTTAAGGTAAGTGTTTCTGCTCCGTACGTCAAGACTGGGAGGACGCACTGATCAAATACCTTTCTCTTTAGGCATATGGGCAGCTCACTTTTAAAAGTTTCTCTCAGTTTTCCAAATGCTGCCCACCCAAGGCCGATTCTTCTCTTCAGTTCATGAGTCTGGTTATCCCTGCCAATCATAATTTTATGTCCCAGGTATTTATATCTATCTACGAGTTCTATTTCTTTCCCACCAATACTGATGTTCTGGTTGGGTACCTACCAAATTGGTCATAATTTTTGTTTTCGAGATATTTATATTTAAACCTACACTTTCTGTAGCCACAACGACTTCCTGTGCCATCTCTCTTGCCATACCTAGATCTTCAGCTATTATAAGTATATCATCGGCGAAACGTAAGTTGTTTAGATATTCTCCATCTATTTGTATTCCCTTTGTCATCCAATCCAAATTCTTAAAAGCATGTTCTAGCACCGTATTAAAAAGTTTAGGTGACATTGGGTCTCCTTGTCTAACCCCCCGTTCTATTTTTTTTATACTATGTTTGGAAAGTGTAGCCATTTCTATTTTATGTTTATTATTACCTTTTTTTAAACAATTTTAACACTATTTTAGAATAATTAAAACTTTTGTTCTGTTGACAATTACTAATAATTATATAGTCTTTTGTTGTTTTGATTAATTTATTCATTGTACTAGCATAGATACGAAGGTTTAACAAGATAAATTGGAATTTTCTATAATAATTCGAAGGGATAAAATTTTGATTTTGTCAATTCCATCGACAATTAATATGCGGGTTTATTTTTAATTCATGTCGAAAAAAGATCGGTATTTTCATGCACCGTTTTACTATAAAATTTATTGGACAAAATTTGCACAAATAAATGCTTTACAAATTGCTTTTGTGTATTTTAAAATAAAAATAATTGTGAAATATTTTTATTTCTTCTCGACTCACAATACAAAAAATTTTTAAATATAAATACATCGATGGCGAATGGTTCGAAGTTTGTACGATTTATATAAAAGAATAAAATTATAAATTTAAAAAGCAGTCGATTTTCGATTCGATATACAGCGGCAAAGTACACATTTGTATTTGCCACCAAATTATAACAATTTTTTTTATTTATTCCTCAACGTCAAAGTGTCATTGGCGTAGTACAATTTAAAGTTTTACAATTTATTTAGTACATTTATGGTAATAATTTTGATGACAAATTTTTCATATCAGTTCCTTCTTCTTCTTCTTTTTATATAGTCAAGACTCTGTCTGTTTTTTAATGTGCCTCCAGTAAGTTGTCGTTCTATCGTTTTCGTGGTCTTCCTACTGATCGTCTTCCTATTGGGAAACCGTCTTTTGCCATCTTTACTACTCTATTTGTTGTCATTCGGCTTATATGATCGTTTCATTCTACTCTTCTATTTCTTACCCAGTTTTTGATGTTCTCCACCTTGCATCTATGTCGCATATCTGTACTTTTAGCTCTGTCCCATAGTGTCTTACCATCAATTTTTCTAAGTGTTTTCATCTCTGCTGTTTCTAACATCCTTTTTGTTCTCTCTGTGTCAGGTCTTGTTTCTGCCGCGTATGTTATTATTGGTCTGATGACTGTTTTGTAAATTCTGCATTTCGTTTCTTTTCCGATATTTTTATTTCTCCATATTGTTTCATTTCGACAGCCTGCGGCTCTGTTTGCTCTATTCATTTGATCTTCCACTTCAGTTTCGAGCTTACCGTAGCTAGATAATGTAATGCCTAGATATTTAAACTCCATCACTTGTTCTATTATCTGACCTTCCAGCTCCAATTTACATCTTAGTAAATTGCAATCATGCATTTTGTCTTTTTGGGGGGAAATTAACGTGTTAAATTTTCTGGTGGTTATAATAAATTGGTGCAGCATACGTTGTAAATCATCTTCACTTTGAGAGAGTAGTATTGTGTCTGCATAGCACATTATTTTAAATTGTTTTTCTCCCATCTGGTATCCTTTTTTAGTTCTTGCTTCTTTTATTATTTCATCCATAATCAAGTTAAGCAATAGAGATTCCTAGAGGTATCTCTTTTTCGTACGTTTTTCGACAAAAAGCTCAGCTGCAGGTCCTGACAATATTCCCTCTATCTTTTTAAGAAACCTTCACCAAAGTACAGACGAGAAAATACTCCAACTGTTCAACAACATTTGGTCTTCCCAAAAATTCCCATCGCTATGGAAACAATCCCTAACGATTTCTATCAAAGAAGGCGATCAAACCCACCGTCAACTTGTTTTAACACTCCAGCAATTGCAGTATTTATACTGCTAAACAATATGGAGTACTACAAGCGGCGAAAACTCCACTTAACGATAATTAAACTATGGTAATCTGTACGGACACTCTGTCCTCCATGCAGTTCATAAGAAACGTACATTCTACCCACCCAATAGTTCAAGAAATCAAGAAAACGTTTCCAAGGTAGTATTTCAGGTAACGAAAAACCGATCAAGCAGCAAAACAAGCATGTTATCTTAACTTAATAACATACATTCAAACATCATCAGATCTAAAAAGAACACTCAAACATAAAATAATGGACCTTTGGAATGATCATTGGAAAAGAAGCAATACCAAGTTAAGCGTTCTACAACCAAACATTTTCCACCACCAGCTCCCACCAATGAAAAGAAAGGACAAATCTATGAGTCGAAGATTGAGAATAGGGCACACACGCCTTACACATGGACACCTAATGAATTCCAGTAATCAGATTTTGTGCCAGTACTGCAACACCACGACTTCCGTAAGACATGTACTTCTTGACTGTCAACACTACCTAGCGGCCGGAAGAAAATACAATCTTGGTAACAACCTAAAAGACATACTTATCTCAAACAGCAGCAACTATGAAAATGTATTAAACTTTTTAAAAACCACAAAGTTATACAATTTAATTTAAAACAAAATGTATTATAAAAAAAATATATTGCAACTAATTAGTACCCAATGTAAAGTATTAACCATGTAAACATGAATATAAATTGTACCTGTGTCAATGACAATTATAGTTTATTTTTATGAACGAGAGAGTAATTAGCATAATTTTAACTGGTAGCTCCGACCACTCCATGGGCGTGCTCAAGATTAATTGAAAAATTACTTTGAATAATTGTAAAAAATAAATGAATTATTTCAGTGTTATAAAGTGTTATGTGTATGTAAACAAAAGTGACCTCTTTTATCACACACTATATTAGAACTGACTGGCCTACATTAAAAAGGGTTTTAAAAAATTCACATTTTTTTTAATTTTTAAAAATTACAAAAGAGAAAAAGAGTTTTTAAAACCGTCTAAGGTATGTTAAATAGATGAATAAAAATATTAATATAAAACTTACAGCTACTTGTTACAAATCCAAATCAGATTCAGAAGATAAACTTTCAGAACCAAGATTTATAATAAGTGGCTCGATCATTTTATCAGTAATATTGGCCAGCTTTCACATTTTTTCCTCTTCTTTAATAGTGTAATTTACTGCCTTTTCCCAGTTTTTAGGTTTTACATTATTTACGGCCTCCAAAAACAACTGTTTAACATCATGAATTTTAAAAGTGGTATTTTTTCTTGAAACTTCACTCTTTATCTGTGCCCATACCAGTTCAATCGGGTTTAATTCACAATGATATGGTGGGGATCTAAGTACAGTCATTCCACGATTTTTGGCAATTTCATCAATTTCGTATTTTTTAAATTTTTCTTTATGAAGGGCACACAACGAATAAAGTTCCTTTCTTATAGATCCGGGATGGTACGTAATATTTTTTGAACTCAGCCAATTCTGCAAGTCTTTTTTTAACCACTTGGTTGTGGGCAGTCCTTCTATAAGTCTGGAGTGATAACTTGCATTATCCATTACTATTACACAGTTCTTAGGAAGAAGATCTATCATATGTTCGAACCATTCTTGAAAGACATCAGCGTTCATGTCTTCATGGTAGTCACCGGTACGAGTTGATTCAAAAGTTAATAAACCACCTTCAACAAAACCGTCTGAACTGCCAATGTGTACTATTATCAGCCTGCGTCCCTTTCCTGATGGTGGGTTTAAACCAGTAGTTATTTACAAAAGCGTGCCTTTGACTTGTAACAGTTTCATCCTGCCAAAATTTATTTGGTGTATGACCCTCGTTAATCCATGTTTCATCAAGATAAAATATTTTTCTTTTTTGGTTTCTCATTTCCTTTATGGTTCTTAGAAAATGTCTTCTCCATATGACAATATCGCTTCTTTCTAATAAAATAGACTTTCTGGGATTCTTTTTCCAGCGGAAGCCTATTTCTTTTAAAAGTTTCCATAACGTACTTCGACTCATTTCTGGGTAATCCTTATCATCTCGAACTGAGACAAGAACTTTATCCAATGTTGGAAATTCTTGTCTAAAGAAGAATTCATGCACTTTCCGTCGAAGTCCTTCTTTAAAATGATATTCTATTTGAAATTTTGGTTTCCCTGGAGCATTACGTGGCATTTGAAAACTACCACATTTCTCTTCTTTAATAACTCTGTAAATCGTAGATTTCCCAACACCAAGTGTACTGCTAACTAACTCAACGGTCTCATCAACACTTTCACATAAACGTTTGTCTGTAAATGATTTAAAACAATTAAATATTAATGTTTTTTCATTAACTGTTAGAGTACCAATTTTTCGGCGTTTACACGGCACTTCCAAATTTTCCATAACACTAGTATACACAATAAACTGCACCTTGCAACTAAAGTACCTACTTTTAGTGAACTGTTAAGAATTTTGAATACGCCACTTGGACCTTCCTACAAAATGGAAAAACCCACTATCACATTTTCTGTGGAATAAGTTTAGAAGGTAATTATCTAGTCAATTACTGTCGTAGATTCCTGGAATTAAAGAATTAAATGTTTGATTGTTGAAACCCTTACTTCGTGGAATGCACTCATTTCAGATAAAATAAAACGTTTTATTTTATCTAAAGAATTAAACTTTATTTTGCAAATAGGTAGGTACTTATTAAACTTTTATTGGTTATATATAACCAATAAAATAAACATCTTACATTTCTTGCAAATTCATTAGTACCTGTTAACCTCCATCACTCCGACACTGGCAACGTTATTTAGGGATTAGTAACCCTCACAACTATTGTATTCTATTCTGCTCCAACCTTTATACCTGGTGGTCATACTCAATTTAAAATTGTTTTCCTATATACTTCTGTAAACTTGTTGACAAATATCTGTTTTTCATTGAGTCACTCGTATCAACAGTTTAGGGATTTGCATACATAATTGATTGTTTTATTACTCTCTCATACATAAAAATACACTATAGCTGTCGAAATAAAAAAAAAAACACACAATACTTGAAAATTCCTTCTTTTGTGCCCATTACAGAGTTAAAGCCATTTTATTCTTTATATATGTATGATTTTAGCTGCCGTTGCTTTTTATTTCACAAGCAGCTACCCGTGTTATAATAGTTTTTGCCATAATTTTAATCGAGTAAGAAACATATTTTAAAAGTCATCTTTTTAAAAATGCGAACGAGGCAGACATAACTCCAGTGAGTTGATATTTCTTTATAACAAATTTAAGATCACAGTTTGAAATGTTACACACAGAACTATATTGCGTTTAATCTCGAAACAGTTAAAGGAAGTTTCAACCTTTGTACTGATCAAAAACTTACTTTATAAGGGCTTAAGTTGTCTACTGCACAATTTAACACGGCTTCTCTACCAACTGCCACGGTAAGATTCGAAACGGGAGATCTAAAACTGGGAGATTCTGAAACAAAAAGTTTTTATTTTATTCGTGTGTATACTCGTTATAACTATTCCTTTAAATTAAATAAAAAAATTTGAATATACTATTATTAATTTAAAGTATAGTATTAGTACAGTCTGTCCCAAACCCTTCTTTCAGTGCGTCACTAATTTTGACGTCATATAGGATTTTAAGAATGTCAAGAATTATTTCATGACATTTTAGTTAAATTTGACAGTGAAAGTACTGTCACGATCGAGACAATCTGCGTCAAATTATATTTATGCGCATCGTTGATTGGATATCTATTTAGCGTATTCTAAACTCCAACCAATTATACATCCGCAAGTAGAATTAGCTTTACGAAAAATAATTTTCTAAGGCCCAGTTCCAACAACGCGATTTAAGTGAAAATTTAATCTTAAGAAATAATTTTCACTTTAAGTCCGTTGAGTTTCGTTCCACCAACTAAAAATATTAACTTAAGTACAAATATTTTTGCTTAAGCTTAAGTCACCCAATATGACGACTTAAACAAAAATTTTAACTTGGAGCATGCATTGAAATTCAACTTCTGTCATGTATTGACACATAAGTGAGGTTAAATTTCTTCTGTTGATCTTCGATGTTAGGTTAACTCGCTCTAATTTGATTTTTTATTTTTATAATCTTATTTAATTTATAGTACGAGTATAGTATATCGTAGTATAGTAATCTATAGTATATAATAGTTTATAGTGTATATATAGCGTACGTAGATGTTTTTGTGTTGATACGATTATTTTTATATTTTTTTTTGTTGTAAATTCCACCGAAGTGGATAGTTTATCGTGTATATATAGAATATAGTGTGTACTATAGTTTAAACTATTATATTTATTTTACACTAGCTAAAAAATAAAATATCAAAATACTCAAGAACGCAGGTCACCATTTACATTTACAGTACAGTAAATATTGAAATGACATTGAATTAAAGACAGCATCAAAAATGACACAAATGTTTTTATTTTTCTTCTTTTTTGTTGTTTCTGCATTAATAACGAGTCAACAATTTAAGAATTTCTGACAATTTTGCAAAGTTGGTATTTGTGAGAACTTAAGTTTTTTCTTGGTTAAGTTAAGTAAAAACTTGTATGGTGGAACGTAAATTACAACTAAGAAATTTTTTTGACTAAGCAAAATTTGGGTAAGATTTTACTTAGATCACGTTGGTGGAACCGGACGTAAGTTCTATATATATAATAATCACAGACTCACGTTTTTTTCTGTCACTTCTAGCTTAATGTGTTAGAGAGAATTCGATCAACTATGACGCACTGAAAGAAGGGTTTGGGACGAACTATAGTAATATAGTAGAGAGTAGCGATGGTTTAAAACGCAGAGATATAGATGTCCAAATATCTTAATTGTTAAGAAAAAGTTTTCGCGTTATTTTTTGTTTGTTACTGACGATATATTGATATTTTATAATGTTTGTGTAATATTTTAAGTTATCATGATTAACTTAATGTAGATAATTTTTTAGTATATTACATAACGAGAGTTGTAAGAAGTTTATTACATGCGAGTAATTACCTGCGCGCGAGCCGCGTAGCGGCGAGCGCAGTAATTTTACAAACATGTAATAAGCTTAAAACTCAAATTGTGTACTATACTTTTTCTACGATTATTTTCACTTATAAAAATACAAAGTATAAATAGTAACTTTTATTTATTTAACATAATTCGGGAACAATTTAAATTAAACATTTATTTATAATAATTAATTGTAAAATTTTGGCAATTATTTATAACTATACCCTTATCCGAGTTTGGCGGTTGTTCAATAATACGTGGTGAATGGTGAAATGACGTAAACTGTACGGTGTGTTCTAGTGTATGTAAAGGTCTGTAAATTATTTTCAATTGAATTTATAATTCTATTGGCTGTTGACGTCTTATTATTTATTGACTCATCAACATATCCTTCGGCCGTTGTTGAAGATTTCCATCCGCCATGTCGTTTAAGAGCCATTAAATAACCACCGGCATCTACCAAAATAGTGGCAGAAGTTTGTCTTAAACATTGACCTGTGTACATTTTGAGATCTGGTAACTTTAAATATTAGGCTATTTGTTTAGGAACACCGCCTATTTTGTTTAATTCTACCACCTGTTTCGTACATTTACCTCTTTGATAATTAACAAAAAATTAATTTATTTGCGGATCGGTAATCTGTAGTCGAATTTCTATATATTGTTTGCAGATTCATAGAAATTTCCGGAAATAACGAAAGATCTACATATTTTGTTTTTCGTATTAGGAATTTTAACCAATAACATGGTACTTAAATCATCAATGTCACAAATTTTAAGATTTTTTAAATCTTGTTTCCTACAAGCTCCACATATTCCAATAATTGCAATAACCTTAAAATAAAAGTAATGTAAGTAGGCACATGTATGTTAGACTTTTAAATGATATACCCTTATTAACAAGTCCTGTACATCAGGAGCTCCATTTAAAAAAAGTTTTATTTCATTAGGATGTAAGATTTTAGATTTTTTGTTTTTAAAACATTGTGATTGCCTTTTTAGATAAGCTCGCAATTTCGGGTAATTTTCAATGTTAACATTATTTTTCAAAGTTATAACACTTCTTAGCATAGAATATATTGCCCATAAGGAGGATGGTTTAAATTTCTTAGCGATTTTTCCAAAATAAGCCCAGAGTACGTTTTCAGAAAATGAATTTACATTATTTGTTGTAGGTACGCCAATTCATAAATTGCTGATATACCTTTTCATATCTTCATCTAGATTTTTCTGGTAAGAGGTTCTCGGTAGTGTTCGCAGCTAACTGCATAATATTGGATGGTGTGCTACTAAATTCATCTTCAATATTCGATGAACTCATTTTATTTATCTGTATTTAAATTACCACTATATTTACACTGACAGATTAATACCTTTTAATCTGTCAAAATAACGTCTGTTAATTCGTTTCCATGGTAATTCGACCAACTGACTTACAAGGCTTATGTTATATTACACATTTTTATAGAACTGAAGCGTAATTTTTTTTATTACGTGCTAGTCATTACGTGTCAGTATCTGTTTTGATGTATTTACTTAGCATCCAAATAGTAGTTAATATACAATTTACTAGTAAGAGAGTAGAAAAAGTATATTAATAAAGACAATAAGTCAATTATTTGAAAAAATTATACATAATTCAAATCTGACAACATTTCCCTTGGTAGTAAACGACTGCTCGTGCTTGTTGAAATTAGTGTGACTTGTGTTAATATGAATGTTGTCTTGACTGTACCAAGCAAGGTAAGATTTTAAGATGATTTTGGCGCCTTATTTACTGGATGTAATGAAAGCTGTGAAAATTTTCTATTATTACAAAAATAAAAACCTATTTTAAATCTGAAACGGAATATGACACAGATAACCATACAATAGAGATACAAATAGAAGATCTAAATTATAGCGTAGTACATTACAACGATGAAATATTTTTAAACGAAGATAATAAAGAAGATATACCTATTATTTTTTGAGATAAACAACCCGCTGATGAGGACAGTACTAGTACAAAAAAAATTGTCGTACTGCAAAATACAATTCTGACAGAGGCTTCTCCTTCACAGGTATATGCAAGCCTAAACTAATTACTGATACATCGCTAAATATTCAGCAAAAATTGGAATTTCAAGAAGAAGAATCCATACAGTATGTCAGTATGTAAAACAAAACAATTCAATGAGGACACAAGAAGAAGGTACCGATAAAAAGAATAATATAAACGAAAACAACAATCAAATATCCTTATTAATTAATAAATTTTCGATCTCTTCGAAAACCCCAGAAAGAACG
The DNA here is from genome assembly GCF_040954645.1 of Diabrotica undecimpunctata. Classification (NCBI taxonomy): domain Eukaryota; kingdom Metazoa; phylum Arthropoda; class Insecta; order Coleoptera; family Chrysomelidae; genus Diabrotica; species Diabrotica undecimpunctata. Next base: position 23,079,150 of record NC_092806.1, on the reverse strand, counting down.
GGTAACGACAAACTGAGAAAACTTCATTCATGCTTACGTCAACGGTTTATAAAAGGCAATTGAAACAGAAGGAAAGAATTAAAAAAGAAACAGAGAAAAATAAAGCAAAGAATAAACAAAGAAGATTAGAGAAGGAACAAATAAAGAAGCATAAAGAGACATTTCAAAAGAAGAAACCCCTAAAAACCTTAAAAAACAAGGCAAATAGTAAAGATGTTCACAACCATTCTTTAAATAGGTCTGTCACACCTCATAAAACGTTCGGTCTTAATGCTAAATCTCGTTGCAGTCATTCTAGAAGCTGTGGTACTAGCAACAATAACCATGACTTACAAAATTCAACAGACCTAAATTTTCACAGATCGCAAGTACCAGACGCTGTTACTCCAAATTTAAAAACCAAAGTCTCGCATATAAGAAATCTTTTTAAAGAAAGTCCAGAACGGCCGTCACCACAATCTTTACCAGAAAACAATACGATTGTTTCGCGAGGACTATGTTTTATTTGTACGCACAATATTTACAGGACAAACAGGAATAAAATGTCAGAACTGCACTAGGACTTATCATGTTATATAAGCTTATATCAATATAAGCTTTCTTTTACTTTAGCTGTTTACCTAAAATGATTTTTTAGTTGGTTTTTACCAGAATTTAAATTGTGTTTTAAAGAATACAGCATTTTGATTTTTAGTTTGGTAATTAAAAAAAATTTTATATTTTGTAACTAACTGATATAAAATATATGTTTTTTTATTTTGATTTTTTGTTTTAATTGTGTAGGTAATCGTTTAAAATTACCTAGTAAGGTACCTAGATATCTATGTATCTTCCACAAAATAATTGGTGCCAATAATTGGAAAATATATGGTGTCAATAAATAGCATACGAGTTCCAATAATTAGAAAACTTCGATTTTCAATACAATTAAATAAAATTTAACTATAGCAATCAAAATATGATTACAAAATATTCAAATAAGTGGCCCGAAAGTGATAAATATTCATTAAAAAATACATATCGATCATATGGAAAGCACTTGATTATTTTAGAGGTAATTTTATTAATACGATCTCCTTAGAGTGCCAATCATTGAGTAGTTTACCATACGTTTTCTAAACTGCTGGTATGATCTCCTTATTTAGTAAATATAATAAGTCTTTCTTTTTTTTCTCAGATATGAAAAGTTTTTTTTAATATTTGGATTTTAGCTTAACGTCTGTCCATGTAACTTGTATAACTTGTTCAGTATATCTTTTGTTTTGTATATTATCAAACTCTAAAAAATGTTCATTAGTCAATGAATATTTGTATTAAATAACAGATGGCCCTGCTTTTTCGAATCGGAACCATTTAACCTGAAGCCATTTTATTGGATCACCTAACACATTAGTTTTCTTACTTTGCATTATAAGTGATGCAAGATTCTACAGGTCATAAAAATCTGACTCATCAAAAGTGCCCATTCTTCGGTTGTTATATCTTTTTGTGTTTGCGAGCATGCTCAACTGTTGCGTGAATTGAGTCAGCTTCCAAATAAGAAAGGACAGATTCCATAAACTTTAGGTCGATCGTTTTAAGATTGTTAATTTTTGCAACAGTGTGTATTGCAGCACAAACAAACTGGTTGTGGTTTTGCCCACCACATGTGTCTAAGAAAGTGGCTACATGTTCAACGGTTTCTGGCAAACTATACAGATATTTTAAAAGGCATGTGCCTATCTCTGATGCACCTTTCTAACCCTGGGTTTCATCCTACACATAGCAGTGACCACTTGGATAAAATAAATGATAAATGGTAAAATTAAAAACTGAAGGTTTCGTTCGTAATAAATTTGAGAATCTGCAGAAAATGGCATTGTCAAAATTGCTTCTAAGTCAAACGTTATCGCTCTATAATTGACTCCTTTTACTATAATAGTTTTCTACTTGTCTGCTTTTTTTGTTGTTATTACTTCTTCTTTATTTTGCTTATGGAGTTTTCAATTATTTTCCAAGGAAGATTTCTCTGATGCATTATAATAAATATTGCACGTAGAACATTGATTTTTTTTTTAAATGTGGAAGGATAGCTGAGGATCATACTTCCTTAAAATTGATCTAGAAACGTTGATGAAAACCGGTGTAATTTTTTCCTTAAGGCAGTATTCGTCTTTGTATAATCTGTACACAATAAAAAGGTTTAAGTCAGAAGCCAAATAAAGTTTCTTTGTATCTCGACGACTATAATGAGATTCCATTGTAGGAAAACTGTCTATATGAATAGTCACCATCAAAGAGATGACTACGATTGCGGCAAATTTATCAGTACCTTTCCTTTCTTCCCTTGTTTAAATTAGGAAGCACATAATCTGTTGGAGTCTGTAGCTAATACTACAGGACGACATAAAGTTGGATCTTGACCACACAATACACATATTGGCTCTTTAGTAGCGAGCCAGGCTCCAAACATAATAAACAGTTCTTCTTGCATAAAAAGAGAAATGGTCTTCTTATTTTTTGTATAGTATGATTAGGCTTTTATATTCATCTCCAATAAAATCAGCTTAACAATATCTTAAAAATAATTCAAAAACTTTTTTTATAGTTGAAAATTAAGATCTAGTCAAACCTGATGATATATAACATGATAATTAATTAACCAAACTTTATATTTTGTCTGTATTTGTAAAATTTCAATAACATTTTTAAAATTGAATAAAGTTTTTTATTATTTATTTCTAATTTATATTTTTAACAAATTAGGTTATATTAAAATAATTTAATGTAAGCTCCTAACGCCATCTTATAACGTATTAACAAAGCGTACGTTGTTTACTTCTGACAGACAATAAATTACTTACAATAAATTATAAATAAATATCATTTTGAAACTAAATAAGATGTTTAAAAATAATAATTATATTTATGTGAAATTATTTTAAAATGAGAACTGTCTAAAAAGAATCGAATCTTTTATTGACAGATATTCATTTAAGTTTTTACTTCCCATTCAATGACTGTATTTTGTAAGTTATTTTTTATGTACTTTTTAATTGAAACCTGCTTAGAATAAATTTATGATGACTAGAAACGAATTGCTCGAGAGTAGTAAATCGATGTGAAGAAACGCTATTTCGTGACTCTACCCGTGACGCCTTCTCTGGCACTAGTTCCGTGACGCTCACCCCAACATTATACTATAGAGAAACAAGTAATACAACGCCAGTATAGAAGATTCGCTTCAAAAATGTATTTATCAGGTAATGCCCTAAATCATGATCTAATTGCGACTGGTCATAATTTAATGTAATTTTTTTTTCTCAGCAAGCTTATTTCCTATTTTACATTTTATTGTATGGATAGTTTGTACGTTTTTTTTTAATATATCATAAATTGTTAAATTTTTATAAAACTAACCAGCTTTTCCATTTAAAAAAACATAAATTTCGTTTTAAAAACACGTTTTTAGTATTTTCGAGTAGAATTGAATTTCACAATGGTTTTATTTTATATTTTTGCATGATCTCTTTTAAATGTTATTAGTATTTTTTTTTGTATATATATATATATATATATATATATATATATATACACAAACTAGTTCCACATTATATTTTGCATTTATTAGGAGGTCTTGAAAATAATTGTAAACACAATTGAAAGCTCGAGATAATAAATAGTTACATAATAGCCCCATATATCGACTCTTCTAATATATATATATATATATATATATATATATATATATATATATATATATATATATCTTTAAGGAATATGACCGTTTAATTTAATATAAAAAGATAAAGTAGCACAACTCTTTTCTTTTTTTTTATCTCCAAATTGACCGAAAATATCCCATTCACTTACGAGTGCACATTTATATATATATATATATATATATATATATATATATATATATATATATATATATATATATATATATATATATATATTATATATATATATCTATATATATATATATATATGTATATATATATATATATATATATATATATATATATCTCGATAAAAGGAGTACGGACGTCAATCCAATACAAATAAGGATCACTCGAAGAGTGGTGGGTTTTTCGGTCAAAAGTTGGAGAAAAAAGACAAAGAAGTTGGCTACTTCATCTATTTATTGAAGACGTTTCGCTCTTCAATCAGAAAGATAAGATAATAGACATTCAATCTTAATTAAGTGAAGTACTTACTTTACCTCACCTAATTAAAATTGATATTCAACTAATATTTTATTGATTCATTTATCAAGTTTATATATAAAATAATTTTTGGTAAAATAATTTAATAAATTTTTTTAAATTAATTGGATTCATAGAATTCTCATTAATTTCTCAGTTCCAAATTATTATGAACCTTGGACTGTTGGAAGTTGAATTAAATCTGCACCTGTGACTGGCCAGCCAGCCATAACTTAGACACTTTTATATGATATGTAGGGATCGACCTCACTTGTTTGTTCTTTTTCTCCGAGCCATTTCCTTAATGTAAAATGGTGTTTTTAAACATCTTTTTCTTTCATTTAATGGTTCGTACACACAAGGTTTTCGCCTACTTTTTCATATTTTTTAAACTTACCACCATATTGCATGAGCGGTTGGTAGCTCGCCTTGTTGTGTGTCATGTTTTGCCTTCAAGGACACTGTCTTTTCAGGTGACAGCTAGTTGGACCTGAATTGTGCTTCCATTTGCCGGGTATCTCCTGTTAACATTGAAAGCTTTTGTGGTAACTTCATTACGCCTTTTATAATATTACTGATTAACTTTTAATTTGACCTAAAGTAAAAATAAAATTAAATTAATATTAAACTGTTGGAAGTGTGATCTTATGATCTTATTAGTTCTCGGCAAATACTTATTTTTTACATACTTTTTAAAATTACATGTACAATAACCACATGGTCTTTTGCTGTACTATGTTTGAATCAAATTGTAAACTGTATCTGCTTTCAATTTATTGTTTATACAAATAATTATTGATGTCTATTATCTTAAGCTTATTTACATTTTACACCATTGACTGCTACATGTTTTTTGAGATAACGTATTTATATTGACTTGTCTATGGATGTTCGGTTTTTCATATTGTGCTTTTTAGATGAACTGATGATGCTTTCTGATTAGAGAGCGAAACGTCTTAGACTTAGATGAAGTAGCCAACTTCTTTGTCTTTTTTCTTAAACTTTTGACCAAAAAACCCATCACTCTTCGAGTGATCCTTATTTGTACTGGATTGTTCCTATCCATGAACTGTCAATTTCAGTACTCACACAGTCTTGCCTAAGTCATTGCCGCAGTTATTGGCTAAGAAAGAAAACTCCGCTAATTTGTGAAAGTTATGCCACTGTTTCCCAATTCAGGTCGGTACTGTACACATCAAAAACCCAACCAATATTTTCAGAACATATGCTAGCTTAAGATATTGTCTTCTTAATTCCAGAGGCATTTCTTTCATTTAACACAGTAAGCTATTTGTAAGTGTGGTACAAAAAGCTCCTAAGGCTATTTTTACAGCAGAATTTTGGATTGTTTGCAACTCTTTTAAAAGTGATTGACTGGTAGACCCATACACTATTGAACAGTAATCGACTTCTAGATCCGTAGATCTAATAAGGCTTTTATATACTGTCAATAGGATATCTTGATCACATCCCCAATTTTTAATAGATAGGACTTATTTTATGTTGAAATATTGTTTACAAGATGTTTTAAGATAATAAATATGTTGCTTAAAACTTAAATGTTTGTCAAAATTAATTCCAAGGAATTTGATACAATCAACATAATATTCTATTTTTGTACTAAAGATCTGTTTGATTATTATTATATTTATTATTATATATTATATATATTTGATCTAAAGAGATTTGTTCTGGAGTTCTGGAGTACTAACATTACGTTTTCTGGTAAAATGGATACATTTACTTTTGTTGGAGCAAAATTTTATTTTTCGACGATTTTTCTAAGGTAGAAATAGTATCTTGTAAGGTTTGTTTAATTAGTTCTATGTTCCTTAATTTGCAATCAATTATAAGATCATCTGCGTATAACCTACTCTTTACTGGTGGAGTATCATTTTCCATAATACTATTAATAGCAATAAGAAAAGGAGTAACACTAAGTGATGATCCTTGAGCGGTACCATTTTCTTGTATTCTTGTTTTAGAAATGGAATCGTCTACTTTTACTTGGAACCTTCGATTTTTTAAAAAGTTAGTGATGAAGTTTAGCATATTTCCTTGTATACCTAGTTTCTGTAAAGGTTTAATTATTCCATGGCGCCAAACTGTATCAAATGCTCTGGTTATATAAAAAAATACCGCTATGCAGCTTTGATTATTTGCTAGCGCTTTATGTATTTCAGACTCGAGGTTAACTAAGTTGTCTAGAGTTGATCTATCTTTACGAAATCCACTTTGTTAGATAGAACAGATCTTTTCTCGAGTATCTAAATAAGGCGTTGGTTAATTAATTTTTCGAGCACTTTGCTCATTGCACATCCTAACGATACTCGACGGTATGAGTTTGGGTCTGAACGTGGTTTACCAGGTTTAAGGATAGGTAATGTGTAAACATTATTTCAAGTCTGTGGAAACACTTCTTCAAGCCATATTTTGTTATATATCTTTAGTAAATAGGCAGTTCCATTTTTAGGCAAATTTAAAACAAAAAGAATAGGAATATTATTTGGACCAGGACCAGAATTTTTAATAGAAATTATAGATCCGGTTAACTCTTCTTCTAGTATTGGTGCATTTATTGGTAGGTTATCGCTTTTATAATAATTAAATTCTTGTAATTCTTCTTTGGTTTTAAATTTTAAAAACTCTTGAGAAAAGTTTTCATTACTTGAATATGACTCGTAGGATGAAGCTAATACATTGGGTATTCCAGATCTAGATGTATGAATTTTGTTATTATATTCCAAACATCTTATTGATGTTTGCTTCTTTTACCACTTTTCTACTAATAGCCCTTAACTTTTTATATTTTAGAAGATTTTCTTGTGTTTTTTGTTTTTTGTATTTACTCGATGCTCTGTAAGTCTTCTTTATAGCATCCTGACAGTGATTGTTCCACCACTATACTCCAATACGATTTATTACTATTTTCTTTTTTCCGATGATATGATCTGCTGCGGAAAGTATGACGGAGAAAAATTTATGTACTAAGTCGTTTATAATGTCATGAGGGATGGATCTGAAACAGAATTCAATTGATTCTCCACAAATTGTGTAAATGGTGACCAATCCTCTATTTCTGAATTTAATTTCTGAGTTGAATTTTTTGTTTGTTTTCGAAATGTATCACTACGGGAAAATAATCGCTTTCATACCATTGTGTACTAGCTTCTCAAGTTATATTTTGTACTAAAGAAGGGTCTACAAGAGATAAGTCAATACAACTAGTGTTTTCTGTAAAAGAGTTAAACCTTGTTGGAGATCCATCGTTAAGTAGGGTAATATTGGTGTTATCAATGACAGTTTCTATTATGTGTCCTATTTTGTTATATTTATTAGATCCCCAAAGTGGATTGTGTCCATTTAGATCTCCTACTGTAATCTTAGGCGATGGAATTTGATCTATAATATAAGTTATCTCTTTTATACGTATATCAGTATTCGGTGGAAAATAAATGTTACAGATATTAATAATTTTTGGAGTTTTTCTGGTTACTGCTACTGCTTCAAGGTTGGTATTTAAAAGTATTTGTCTAGATTCCAATGAATTATTAACATAAATAGAAACCCCTCCACTGGCTTGTTTAAAATCACGTCTCTTTTTGTGATAACCTGTAAATGCCTTAAACTTTGCTAATTTTTGGTCACTAAAATTCGTTTCTTGGAGACATATTATTGAAGACTTAGTAATTAATAATTTAAACATTTCTAGTTGTATATAATAACCGTTTATGTTTCACCGAAGAATTGACATTTTTGTTCTATATGCTAATTTTTGTTCTTGTATTTGATCGCTCTCTAATTCAGAGGAGGAATTTGTATCCAGTAATTTGGATATTTTGCGCTTAATCTTTGTACAACGTGTTTTTATTATTTTTTCTTTGAACAGAAGGTAGATGTTGTCTAATAATTTTAGTAACCCTTATTATCTTCCCCTACTATCTAACCCCGTCTTCAAAGAAGTGTATCGCTTCTTGGTAATTAAGAACACTTTCGTTTGTGTCGTCTTCAAAAAATACTTTTGTTGGCTGCATCAATTTCTGTATATCAATAGGATCTATTGTTGGGATAGTTTTCTTCTGTTTTAAACGTGTATCGTTAGCAGGCCGTATAAAGCATTCAGGAGTTTCAGGTGGTGTAACTGTTTCCGAGAAAACTCTTTTGCTCTGTGTTTGCAGTGTAGGTTCTGTGCTAATTAGTGAAGTGATCAATGATTCATTAGTTTCTAATCCTGTTTTATTAATGTTTATGCCTTTGTTTGTAAGCGGGTTATCGTTTTTTGACCTTGGTTTATTTACATATATATCTTTATTTTTATATTGTTTAGATTGAGTGTCTTGAACCAAATAATTTGGTTCTGAATGGATTTGTGCTGAATGTTGTGTTACCTCGGTTATAATGTCTGCTATAGTCACTGTGTTATTTATTGTTGAACTGGAGTGATTATTTTTTTAGGACAATTTGAGGCGATATGGTCAATCTTTTTTACAAATATAAGAGGAGTGTTATATACCCGTCTATGGAAACTTAGTACATGTTGAAATTCGGGACGAGATGTGCCAATTCTAAGAAATGATAAGGAGAACATAAGTTTAAAACTTAGTTTCTGTAGTTCTGATTCTAGAATATTATGTGGAATTGATGGGCATACATTGGATAATATTAGTCGTTCACTAGGAGTAATTAATCTTCTTCCTTGTATTATTTGATTATTTACTACAATTTTTTCTTGATGAAAATTAACAAATTTGTCAATTAATTCTTCCTTAGATAAATATATACAAATCCTGTTGTTAGCTATACTTGAAGAGAACAATATATCTTTTATCTATATATCAATATATCTATCTAATGAACTAAATACAATAGCTTGCTTTCTGGATGAAAAATTAAAAGTACTGTATATCCATTTAAATAAACTTTGAAACTAGTCATTAGATCTGAATGCGGTCCTGTATCAAAACTATAAAAAGTCAATTAAGCTGGTGCAAAAACAAAAAAGATAAGAAATTCTTGTTTGTATTTGAAATATTCGGTGGTTCTTCTTATGTTGTCAAATAGATATTTTTGTTTATTACTAATAATTGATGTAGTATAAGCTGACTTACAGAGTCTCTGATTTTACTTCTACTCAGGAACTTCACCAACTCACTGTTGTAATTTTTCTACGGTTATATTTAACTTAAAATTTACTTAACTTAAGAGCAGATATTTTCCTACTATATGGTTAACTTCAAGGTCAGGATCTTTGATACTCGAAAATCTTCTCTAATTGGATGAAAAGCAAATTTCGTACCTAATGATAAAATTTTTTAAGGTTATTTGAAAAACTGATATTTGTGCCAGTTTTAAACCTTTGTCCTTAATATTTTATTGTATAAAATTTGTCTAATCTACTTTTCTCAAACTTTTTTATATTATTGATTTTGTAAAATAGGTAGTTATTTTTGATATCAGAAAAGGTTATTATTTTTTTAATATTTATTTATTTTAATGCGTAATATCTATTTTCACCCCTATCTCAATTATGCTTGACTCATATCATTTAATTTATTTTTTCTAAATAAAAATCTCAATTTTCCTTACAACCCAGTATTTTATTCCTCGTATTTTTTAGTGACTGATTGGACCGTAAAATTCGGTTCAATTTTAAATATCCCATCTTGGTGATTTATCGCGGCGCAGCACATAAAATAAAATTTTTGGAAACACCAAATTTGCCGAATCGAATGTTTTGTACAATAAATGAAACATGGAGGAAACAACCCTTTGTTTACAGACTTTGCTTAGATTGTGGATTGATCGATGACTCAGAACACACAGCAATTATTTATATGACTGAATATCCAGGTTGTGCATTCCATCTAAAATATTAAAAATGGCAGTTTTAGTTCGCATGTTTGCAATTGTTTTTAAGCAGAAATAAATGTTTTTCATGTAAAGAACTGGAATATCTCTTTAATAGAAATTGAAAAAGCTTTATCGTTTATACGAAGTGACATCAAGGAGAGATATAAAAATATTTTTGCACTATACAGTTTAAAGCAATAAAAGAGAATATTGCTCAAAATTAAGAATTACTGCGTGACGCGGACCGGTACGGTAATTACTTGAGGGCAATAATCTCACTACCTGCTCGTAATACATAAAATATGTTTTTTACAATTACAAAATAAAATTAGTATTCCCAACCATACTGAAAGGGAAGTTTTTAAAATATTATTCTGAAGCTATTTTCTTGTGGTACCTCAATGCAATTTACTATTTGTGTTCACAATCCAGCCACAATTTTACTTTAAAATTAGTTTATTAACTATTTCTATTTCCACTTCGGAAATAGTTCTTAAAATACAAAAGCCTACTAAATTAAACAAATTTTGTTTTTGTTATTTAGTGAAAAATTTTCTAATTTTATATCCGTAAGTCCTCGTCTTCCTAAATATCGCGGTAATATAATTCTTTCTACTGCACTTCTAGGATAGTATTTTTGTTTCTTTGTAGGTGTGTTCGTACTTTTCGCGAAAGATTTCCTAGATCCATTCCCGGAGACCCGTTTCTAGGTTCTAGATTCCGTTCCATAGTGATTCTACATTGAATTTTTTCTCGGTGATTTCCCGTAGAAAATGTTTTGGTGTTATTTTCATTTTTATTTTTGCTAGTAGTAGTTTGTGTTCGCTCTCTGCGTCTGCTAAGTTTAAAGTTCGAATATCTAGAATCTGCTTTGGGTGGATTTTTCTATTAGTGACTATAAAATCAATCATAGATTTGTGCCACGTGGAGTTTTCAAATGTATATTTATACTGAAACTTATGGTCAAAAAATGTATTATTGATTCTCAGCTCGTTCTCAGGACATAGATTAGCCATGAGTTTTTCATTTGCGTTGACATGGTTTTCATTAAATCTTTGTTTTACTTACATTATTTTTTGTTAAATTCATATAAAATACATGATTAAGGTTTACCAATACAGTAGTGTTATTTTTTATGCTAAAATCTGGGATAGGGTGTTTATCGCTAGACAGAACCACAGTGGGCTCAACGATTCTCCTTGGAATAGGCCCCGGTTGATTGCAATATGTTCAGTTTCGATATTATTTTTACCAGATATTTTTTTTTTTTTTTATTTAGAAATTACAGCCGCATCCACCATAATGGTTATTAGTGGCGGCTACAGAATTACAAAATTAGAGTTTATAAAATATTCCTATAGATTTTAAGAAATTTACGATATTAATAACAGAAAAATTAGTGCCTACTAAATTACTTAAACTGTTAGGTATGTTAAATGTAAGACGAAAATGGGCAAATCTATGACATTCAATTAATAAATGGTTAACGGTTATTTGTACATTACATGTTTCACAAATAGGTGGATCACTTTTGGACAGTAAATATGAGTGAGTAAGTCTCGTGTGTCCAATTCGTAATCTAGTTATCACCAATTGTTCTCTTCTGTTCCTGGTTGAAGGTTGCCAAGCTGTAACGTCATTTTTAATTTGCTTCAGTGATGTTTGAGAAGATTGCCATTCGTTTTTCCACTTGCACAAAACTCGATTTTTTTTAAAAGCTTTTATATCACTCGCGGTATTTCGATTCTCGGCTTTTTCTATATCGACACATTTAGCAATTTCACTCGCGCACTGGTCCGCACTTTCGTTGCCAGCAATACCAATGTGGGATGGAATCCATATAAATCTGATACTCCTAGAATTTTCTTGAGCCTTCATGAGTTCTAGTTTTATCAGTTTCTTAAGGGGACCTTTAGGATAGATCTGTTTAAGGGTTTGAAGGGCGCTTAGTGAGTCACTTAAGATAACAGAGTTAGAAATGTTATTAGAATTTATATGCATGATAGCTTTAAACATTGCATAGAGCTCAGCGGAGAAAATCGAAAAAAAGGTTGGAAGACGAAATTGATATGTATCGCTTGGAGTAACGAATGCAGCACCTACTCCTTTATCACACTTAGATGCATCTGTAAAGATTTTATAGCAATGTTCGTAATGCTGACGGAGAATTAGATCTAGATTATTCTTAATCTCTGCGTAACAGTTAATATGTTTGTTGTATTGGGTTAGACAAGTATTTAAATTTGGGGTATTAATTTTCCAAGGAGAGGGGATTTTAATATTGATTGGAAAGGTAATTGGGAATTCTATATTAAGACATCTCAGGTAACACCGTACTCGCTCATAGTAAGGCTTATGTTTGGTACTATTGGTAAAGAGATTTATATATCTATTAGTGAACGTATTATTAAATAGAGGTTTGTTTACATTTGAGGCTATTGACGTTGCGTGTGAAAGTGTTAAGGAAATTCGGCGGTGATATAATGAAGGCTCCCCACTTTCAGAATATAAACTTTCCACCGGTGACGTTCGAAATGCGCCAAGAGAGAGTCTAATTGCTGTGTTGTGAATAGAGTCTAGTTGTTTTAACAATGTGGGGGAAGCAGAGGCGTAAGCGATTGATCCATAATCAATTTTTGATCTAATTAGAGTTCTGTAGATTGTAAGTAAGGTAGAGAGGTCAGAGCCCCAAAATCTATTTGACAGTGTTCTCATTAGGTTAAGTTTCTTATGACAAGTCGAAACTAATTGTCTAATATGTTCTTTCCAAGTAAGTTGATTATCAAACCACATACCTAAGAATTTTACACATGATTTGAAGGATAGCGATGTATTGAAAAACTTTGGGATTATTTGAGAAGTTCTTTTTTGAGAATACCATACCAACGGTTTTTGTAACGGAGAATTGAAAACCAGTATCGCGAGACCACTTTTCGAGTTTTTGTAAGAAAGTTTGCAAAATTGTTGAAGTTAAATTAATATCTTTGCCTTTTACGTAAACCACCAAGTCATCTGCATATAAACGTGCTTTTAAAGGTTTTTTGAGGTTCTTGATTATGTCATTAATAGCAATTAAGAAAAGTGTAGGACTAATAATTGAGCCTTGAGGTATACCGTTTTCTTCTTCCTGCAGTTCGGAATAGAAGTTGTTAACTCTTACACGAAAAGATCTGTTTTCTAGAAAGTTCTTAATAAAATGAAGGCAATTTCCACGAATGTTCCATGACTGTAACTTTTTTAAAATGTTGTATCTCCAACATGTATTAAATGCTTTTCTTAAGTCAAAAAATACTGCGATACAATGCTGTTTTGTTGCCAGAGATTCGTAAATATCACTTTCCAGGTCCAATATATTGTCTATACCGGATCGGTTTTGTCGGAAACCATTTTGTTCGTTTATAAGTAAGTTCGAATTTTCTAGATGCCAAATCAGCCTTGAGTTAATAATTTTTTCTAGTAGCTTGCCCATTGCACAAGTTAGGCTTATCGGTCTATAGGAATTGGGGTCTAGACGAGATTTTTGGCTTTTGAGAAATGGGAGAATGATAGATTTTGACCAAACAGATGGGTACTGGTGTCGCTGCCAAATGAAGTTAAATGATTGAAGCATGTAATTTTTAGCGGAAGTGGGTAGGTGCTTTAAGAAAATACTTGGGATATCGTCAGGACCAGGACTTGTTTCTTTTAGATCGTTCAGTAAGTTGTTTAGTTCTTGTAACGTGAGAGGAGCGTTTAATGGAATGTTATAGTTTTCTAAATAGAGGTTAGACCTTTCGGCCTCTAGTTTATTTTCCAGAAATACAGGGTCAAAATTTTCATTGGAAGACATTTCTCTGTAGTTTTTAGCTAATGTATTAACAATTTCAAGAGGAGAGGTGACACTTTGATTACCTATTTTAAGACTAGATATTGGGGATGACTCCTTTATACCAGAAATTTTACGTATTTTCTTTCATACTTCTCTTACAGGAGTGGAGCTGTTAATGCTAGAGACATATTGGACCCAACTGGATTTTTTTGTTTGATTTATTAAACGTTGAGCTCTAGCCTTCATTTTTTTGTAGTTAATTTTATTTTCGAGTGTTTTATGCTTCTTAAATCTATTAAAAGCTGTTTTGCTGGCACGTACTGCTTCGTTACACTCCGAATTCCACCAAGGCACAGAAACATGATTTTTAATGGGCTTTGTTTTGCCGATGAAGAGCTCCGCACTCTGCAGAATGACACTATTAAAAGTACCTAAAGAATCGTTAATATTATCATTCAGTATAAGACTCTCCAAAGCCTTATCTATATAATTTTCAAAATCGATCCACTTAGCCGAATTTATATTCCATTTGGGCAAGAAGGATATTGGGCAAGGCTGACCTGAGAGATTCTCAATGGTAACAGGGTGATGGTCGCTACCATAAGTATACTCAAGAACATTCCAAGAGAGACGCGGAGCAAGACCTGGATCACAGAGGCTTAAATCTATCACGGAGGATTCTCCAGTGCAGATGTTAAATCTTGTAGGTGAACCATCATTTAGAAAATTGAATTGAAGATCCTGCATTACCTTTTCTAAAAGTTTTCCTCTGTGATCAGTACGCTTAGATCCCCAAATAAAGTTATGACCGTTAAAATCACCTACGATGATTCGAGGAGAGGGTATCTGTTCGATAAGGCTTTTTAAATCTTCATATGTAGCTGAAGAACTAGATGGAAGGTAAATGTTACAAATAAAAATTGGAACGGGAGCGGTGATCTCTATAACTATAGTTTCAATGTTACTATTGACAGGAAAAACATTTGCAACCAAAGATTTTTTGACAAGTGTCATAACACCACCTGAAGAGAAATTATTGTCATGTACTCTATCTTTTCTAAAAATGTTAAAATATTTGGAATTGTAGTTTTTTTGGGGGTTTAAATTTGTTTCTTGGAGACATATTATTTCGGTAGAGAATTCAGAAATAAGTTTTTGTAAGGTTGGGAGTCGATGGAAAAATCCATCTATATTCCATTGCAGTAGTTTAGTGAATTGTATTATATACGAAAAAAAATGAATTTACTGGTTAACCTGAGATGACTCGCCCTCGGATTCAGAAATGTCGTTACCCAAGTACCGGAGGATTTTCTTTCTTAATAAGGTGATATAACGTTTGGTTGATCTATCTTTTAATTGCGGATGAACTTTAGTTAACATATGAACTAATCCCAAAAGGTCAGAAGTAAACTCTTGAATTATGTTAGAAGGATCTTGCACGTCGCTAACATTGCTTAGAAGTAGATTTAATTGGTCAAAATTGAGAACAAATGTGGGTAAATGATTTTGGATAAAATCTTTGGCAGGTTCAAGGTCATATGATTTTGTTGATTTTATGCATGTAGGCTCCTCGTTGCTTTTAATTTTCTTGGCTCTAGGTTTGGATGTAGGTACAGCAAATGATTTTTCTGTATGGGTTGTTTCTGGAGACGTAAGAACATCATTGATACTACGTTTTGGCTGAAGATCGATACTGATTACTTTGCAGCTTTTCAAGGTGTTGACTTCTTCTTGACCATTAGGATTGCTCAGATTATTTGCTAATTTTTCTTGGACGGAAATTTGTTCGTTTGATATGGATGTTGATGCAGGTTGAGGCAAGATGTCAGGGGTGAAAGGAGTAGTAGGTTGACTGTTATTAGAATCAATTAAATTTGTTGATTCTAGTTTATCGGGACAGTTGGTGGCGATATGTCCAGACTTTTTGCAGTTATAACAGGCCATAGTTTCTTGAGATAAGAATATTCGATATGTTGTATTATCGAAGTCTAAGGTGAATGAGTCGGGTAAGGAGATATTATGGGGACTGACATATATTTGTCTTCTGAAACTTAAAATATGATTATATTCCGGAAGGGTGGAACTGATTTTCAGAAAAGTGACAGGAGAGACCATATTAAGTCCAATACTTTGTAGATAATCAACTAACAGACTGTGTGGTATTGTTGGACATACGTATGAAAAAACAATACGTTCCGCTGGTGAGATTAATCTTCTAGCTTGTACAATATTGTTCTGGATTTGTATGTGTCCATGGTTTTGCATGAATTCGTCCACGATTTTTTTATTTGCAAGGTACATGCAAATCCGATTATTGGATAGTCGGGAGGAAAATATTATATTTTTGGGATGAATTAGGTTACCCAAAGGAATTAAGTAATCTTGCAGTCGAGTATTTTCCAAAGCGCTGAAGACAATTGCTTGGTGTTTTGAGGGAAATTGTGTAGAAGCTGCTGATGAATAGGTTTTATTGGTATTTGTCTGCAATTGCGATACTTGTGGTATGTTAGAGAGACTCTGAATATTAGGTTCCATTTTTGATTTTAACACGGAACATGTGTTTAAAAATAATACGGACCTGCCTAGTAATCAAACAGGTAGTAAAACTGGAATAATATTTCTTGAGTCGTATCTTATTGATAATTGTTAAATTAAAAATCAACCAAAAACTGGTTGATCACGTTATATTAATGAAAACTAATATGATGTGTTCACTTACTGGTGTTTCATGTAATTGTCACTTAACTATTTAGAAATAAACTGTTATAATTACTGCATAAAATTTGCAAATTTGTTGAGACCAAAATAAATACGCCTTTCGGTGGCTCATTCAGGGCCGAACTCCTTTACCAGATATTTGTAGGTGAATTTTTGTATTTCAATCTGACATTATATGTTTTAAAAAGGTCAATAAGTTATCATTGGTTTTATATATTTTTAATATATCTATAAATCATTCATGCGGCACTGAATTAAACTCCTGCTTGTAATCGATGAAAGCAGTAAAGAGGTTCCCTTTTTTGGTATTCTTGGTTAGAAATAACAAAGTCGATGATAAGTTGTTTTTTACAGCCCATGGAATTCCTAGCAATTCTTTTCTGTTGAGGCTCTATAATTTTGTTTAAAACACTAGGTTGGTAGATACGCTGGGCTACATAGGATGTGATCAATTTATACAAATTTGGAAGACACGTAATTGAGCGATACTTGGGTAATAAATAAGTTGTTCCCTTGACTAGGAAAGATGGTATTCTGTGCGGATTAGAAACAGTGTGATTAATTAATGTTGATAAGTACTCATGAATACTCCAGAACTTCTTAAACCAGAAGTTCGGAACTTCATCTAGTCGAGGAGATTTCCATTTATGAAGCTTTTTGATAATACTTGAAACTTCTTCAGTAGTAAAGGGTTTGTAGAAAGTAATAATGTAGTGTTGGCAGTTGTGCGTTGTATTTTCAATCCATCTAGCTAGTGTTAAGAGCAGCTGGTGTGAAAAGGTAATTTCCTTAAAACTCCTGAATTTCTTCTTTGTTTGGTTATGATTTATTAGCAATATCTACAGTGGTATTAAGTTTCCGATAGATCGTCTTCTTGGCATACTTAAAAAGCGTATTTTCCTCATTCTAGTTGTTACTAATTTTGTACCTTCTTAGTCCTCCTGAATAAATGAAGAGTTTTTGTTTTAATGTATCTAGACACTGTTGGACTGTGTTGTTCTGTGGATCATAATGCGACTGTCTTCTTATTATTATAAAACAAAAATTATATAAGAAAGTTAAAGGTAGATATAAAATTTAGACGTCCATTACAACATACGTCCTACGAATAAGTTGGGTGGATAGAGTTCGTAACGAAGTTGTTTTGCATCGGATGGGAAAAGATTTTGGCCATGTTATGCGCCATCCAGAGAGATATAATATACTCCATTTAATAATACAAGGCAAGGTAGACGGAAGAAGAGGGCCAGGTCGAAGAAGAACGTCATGGCTTAGAAACCTGACAGATTGGTTTAACAGATCCTCTGCATCTCTTTTCCGAGCTGCCGTCAACAAAATTACTACAGCCAGTTTGATAGCCAACGCTCGATAATCGAGCTCGGCACATAAAGAAGAAGAATTACAACATTTAGATACATATAAAAAATAATTATAGATACTGCGGAAAAAACTTGAAGTTTATTTCTTGCATATATAAAAAAAAATTAGGATTTTACCTGCTCTAACTATACTATTAGAACGATTTTTGAGTTGTTTTTTTAGTGTATATTGGCATCATTCTCAAGTCAATGAGCTCTTAGGGTCTTCGAGTGGATTAGAAGGTTAAAAGTTCGCTAATATCCGTTGTTCAATATTCAAGTGTACAGCCTAAAATTCAGTCATGTACTCGAAGAGGACTCCAGGTAGGTATTCAACTTTCTTTAAAAATTAAACGCGAAAAAGTCCTGGGTGACAAAATTTCCCAATAAATTTTACGCGGAGAGAGACTTTCCGCCACTTTCTTTTCTCCACCTGAGTTACAGGACTTGGGTTTTAAAGAACCCCTACCGATAATTAGAAAAGTTGGCGACAACTTACACAGCTGAAATATAAAATTTTTCCTTCTCTGCAGGCATTATGTTTACATAGTTATTAAGACTGAAGTGGCATTGGGGCCATAATAGGTACAGAGTTTTTATTTTTTGGCCATTATTTTTACTTGACAAAAGTAAAAAACCAAAAAAGGGGTTTTTTTGTAAAAATAAAAAGAAAAGTTTATAAATGCTTGGTTTTTAAGATGAATTTATAATTCCTTAGAAGTAACCATTTTTCATTTTTGCTTTCATTTATAGAAATACCAGATAAATGAACGATATCCAAATGTAGTATCTAATACGAAAAAAAAAACAGAAATTACAAAAAATCAGTTTGGATTTATTCAAGTGAGAAAAGCAATATATTTAATTAACAATTATCTATTATGGAGTTAATAGCATTATGTACCTACTGATAATACATATTTTCAATTAAATAATGAATTCTATAATCAAAATTTTGGCCTAGCAATGAGCTCTAGTTTATCTCCATTATTAGCCGATATATTTATGGAAGATTTTGAAACAAATATTATTTCTAAACAAAATTTAAAACCCACAGTATGGTAAAGATATATAAATGATGTATTCTCAATATGGCCTCATGGATCAGAGTTGTTGGACACATTCCTGAATGATATAAAAGATAAAGAAGAGACAATAATATTTACCATGAAAACGGAATATAATAACACACTACACTTCCTGGATGTTTTAATTTCTAAGAACGATACTGGATATGAGACTCAGGTGTATAGAAAACCAACACACACCAACAGATATTTAAATTTAAAATCAAATCACAATATTAATATTAAAAAGGGAATCATTAAATCCTTATACCATAGATACAAAATTACTTGTTCTAACGAAAATTCGTTCTTAAAGGAAAAACATTTGTTAACATCTGTTTTATTAAAAAATGATTATCCTTTTTCATTTATAAATAAGGAATTTTCAACAATCGACCGAATAGAACAGAACAACTTAGAACGAGATCCTACAGCATACACAAAGAATAATACGAGGAAAATAACATTATCATACCTAAAAGGATTATCAGAAAAACTTAAAAGAATAGGAAATAAATTTAATATTTCAACAACATTCAAAATAACAAACACATTGAGATCTATTTTATCTAAAACCAAACCTAACAGTGAACAAGAAAGGACAAAGAATTGCATTTATAAAATACCTTGTGAATGAGATCAGTTTTATTTATGTGAAACATCAAGGCCATTAAATGTTAGAATAAGTGAACATCAATCTTACATTAAAAATAGAGAATTTGATAGATCTCAAATATGTAAACACGCATGGGATAATGAACATAGGGTTCAATGGAATGATTCAAATGTAGTCCTAAAAGAAACGAATGGTAAAAAGAGAAAAATCAAAGAAGCGGCTCTAATTATGATAAATGAGACCAATTGTATCGCAAATTTCTAGGCAGAATATAATAGGATCTTTTTACCCATACTAAAAGAGGAAGTTATTAAAAGGAAAATACCAGTATTAGTAAGTCAGTAACATATAGAGGATACATCATTTATGTTTTTTAAATAACAAACATATAAAATCAGAATTTGGTGTTTATTGAAGGTAAACTAAATGCACGACCAAATACTTACCATGTCAGGATAGTATTATGAGGTTTTTTTCCCGGATTTTCCCTCATAATTTACTATGGAATCACTAACAGGAGATTTTTACTGTCATCATGGCATGTGTTTGTCTTTTTAAAGACGAATTACATGCTATGATTTTTTTCTGACGGATATTCTCAAGTTAAAGTTGATTTCATATAATCGAACTATCAAGTACAAGTTACAAGTAAAGTCGTCCCAGGAACGCAACTCAACAATATTGGCAATATTAATAAAGGAGTCAGATAAAAATAAATTATTAGATAAATTTTTCACCAAGTAACAAAAAAGAACAAAATTGGTTTAATTTACTAATGTTTGTATTTTGAGAACGATTTCCAAAGTGGAAATTTAAACGTCAATAAACTTACTTTAAGCTTAAATTGTGGCTTATTTCCATTTAAATAGTAATTCCTTTAAAATGCCACAAGAAAATAGCTTCAGAACAACAATATATTTACTATTCAGTAAAAAGCAGCGAATTGTGGTAGCTCTTCAACAAAGATGGTAAGAACTGAAATTGTTCCAAATGCGATTGGCTATTGTTAATTTGCCAATTTGCCAATTTAAACCAAAACAAATATTCACTAAAACCAAAAAAAAAAAAACATGAATGCTCAAATCCAGCCAGCAAAAAAATCAAAAAATAATCCCAAATACTACGGAGGTGTCAACACATTATCATTGTACGTCGAGTCCTCACGTCTTCTTCTTTTTATGTAAACATGACTCTGTTTTTCAATGTGTTTCATTGTATTCCTGGTCTTTACTACTATATTTTTTGTCATTCTGCTTATATGATCGTTCCATTATACTCTTCTATTTCTAGTTCAATCCTTGTCACTTTGCGTCTTCGTCGTATATCTCTATTTTTTTATTTATTTTGCTTCAACCACTTAGGGGTATTAGCAAACAAAATATATAAAGTGATTAGGAAAAATACAACATACATAAACATACAAAATATCAATTAGAGATAAGGTAAGCAATATATATTTTAATTATTGGTGTATTGTGTTAAATTTTATTAACAAAGTTTATGAATTTTAAGAATTCTACTAAGTCAGTTATGTATTAAGATTCTCCCAGAAGTTTTCGGAAGGTGGTGATATAGTCTTTCAACTGAGTATATTGGAAAGACAACAAAAATGTGCTTTATTGTCACTTTACATTCACAAACAAAACACACTGGTTCCTCTTTCTTTTCAAGTGTTTATGTGTTGCAGCCGTATGTAATAAGTATCTATTATCTATTAGAAAAGTACAGGACCCCTGTTTATTTTTTGATATACTTTCTGTAATCTGTTAGCCACAGCATGATATGGTGTAAGGTTGTAAGGGTTAGATTTTATAGTTGAGACATACGATAGAGTTAGGTATTTTCTTCTAAGCTTTAAAAGTGGCTTTCCAGCTTTACAGAGTAGACTGTCGATAGGATCCAAAAGTATCCAAAGTTTTGAGCAATGTTGTACATAACACATCTGTAGTGCAGTTTTGATCTAATTAAACCTCTATATAAATTTATAAGTGCTGAAAAATCCGCTCCCTAATTTTTATGAGATTTTATGTTTAGTTCAGCTTGGCACGATAGCCTTAGAGAGTAAACGTGACTTCAGGTTAATTTTAAGTCCACTTGCATCCCCAGAAATTTTATTTTTGTATATTCTATAGGAGAATTGTATAAAAGTAGGTTTGAAAGATATTGTGGCTTTGATTTTCATTAAAAATGTGTAGTTTTTGTTTTTGTGGTAGAAAACTGGGGTTCAATATTATTCGACCACGATTCTATCGACATATTGCTGCAGAAATACGATTATGAGCAGGTAATATGTTTTTATTTCTTGCTACAATCATCAGCGTACAAAAAGTTTTAATTGTACCATTACAGTATAATACTAGATTGTTACTAGCAATTAAAAATAGCGCTACGCTTAGATTCGAGCCCTGTAGAATTCAATTTTTCTGTAATTCAGATTCAAACAAATGGTCATTGATGTGAACTTGGAAATATCATTGCCGTAGAAAGTTTGAAAAAAAACAAACATGTTATCGTGAATGTTCCAATTGAGCAGTGCAGTTTTAAAATATCATAATGCCATACTGCATCAAAAACCTTTTTTACATCAGAGAATATAATTAAGCATTCTTGATTGCACATAAATGCTTCGTGAATTTCTGATTTCAATGATATTAAGTTATCTAATGTTGATCTATGTTTCCTATATGATGATAAGATGTTTATGTTCAAGTAGGTAGGTTGTCCATGGAAAAGAGATTGCATTTGTATATAGCAATAGACAAGTTGATTCATGTTAAAATTAGTGACTTTTATTCTTTCTATAAGAGGTATACAGTTTGTTGTCTTTTTGAAAGAGAGGATGCCAAAGTGGAAAATTTGAGAGAAAAGAGGATTTGGTTTTTAAATTAAAATTTTGGCAATGTAGTTTAGTGATCATTGTTGTCGCCTTATATTTAGAGGTGGCTCCTTTTTAGTTTACTCGTAATGAGTGATTTATATAAGTTTATTAATATTATATTATCTGCGCCCCAAACGTTTTTAAAAATAATTTTGAGTACATTTAACCTAGATTGGCAGGAATGTTGTAGTTTGTTAATATGCAAGTTCCAATTTAAGGTAAAAGTTAAATCTAGAAAATTTACTTCTGATTGTTTTAATGACAAATTATTTAAACCTTAGGTCAGGTCAGGTCAGGTGAATACCTGTGAAATTATTGTTTGATTTAGTATAAACGACGATGTCATCTGCATAAATACTGGCTTTAATAGGTGCTCCAATTTCATAAATAACACTATTGAAAGCAATTAAGAATAATGTTGAACTTATTATGTAACCTTGAGGGATTCCATTATCAAATGTTCTTGTTGAGCTTTTAAGTCCATTTATCGTAATTTCTATTGATCGATTATTTAAAAAATTATTTGCAAATGCTAGTATGTTACCTTGAATCCCGTTATCGTTTAGATTTTTCAACGTGCAGTGTCTCCAAGTTTTTCCAAAAGCTTAGCTTATATTGAGGTTTGTAAAGTAATATGGTTATTTCATGTCAATTACTTCAAAAGCCACTGTGATAAGGAGAAAGGAGATTATTATTTTCTAAGAATCATATTAGACGAAGGCTAACATCTTTTCCAAGATTTTACAAATACTACAGGTAAGTGCGATAGAGGTGGGTTTATTTTTAGGTTTATTTCGTTTTTTTTTTATTTATTTACGCTGCAACCACAAGGGTTATTAGCGACCTAAAAAATATAATACAGGTAAAGTTAGAAAAAATTACAATAATTGATACAGTCCTGAGTCTTTAAGATAACTTATTGTGTTTTTTAATGTTCATCTTTTTTCCTAAGGCTTCCTTTATATTATTTGGGATAGTGTGCTTCCCTCTTGCTGCTTCATATGTTTTGCAACGAGTTAGTATATGCTCCACTGAGAGTACAATTGACAATTCTCACACATTTCGCGCAAAGAGTCGTTTATGTGTCAAATCACCGTGTTCCAGCCGCAAACGCGCTATTCTAACTTGGTCGTGCCTATTCGCTGTAGGTTGGAGCCACGGTTTCACTAATTGTTCGATTTCCTTGAGTTTACCTTGCGATGCACTCCACTTATTCCGCCACGCACTCAACACTTTATACTTTATTTTTGACTTGAAGTCACCAGAAGAAACCTCATTAATAAGAATGGAGTCCTGGCTAAAGGATGCTAAGCGGGCTAGTTCATCTGCTTCTTCATTTTCTTGTATACCTGAATGTGATGGAACAAACATGAAGTCAACAGTGATCTTATTATTCTTTAGAGGAATTATTTACCGATGAGTCGAAATCTTCTTTCGACGATGAAGTTTTCACTGCAGAGAGTAAACCTATGTGTTTGCCAAGTTTTCGTATTAATTTGTTGCTTTTGGTTTTCATTCTTTTGTCGATGTAGTATGGATGTAACTCCATTAGAAACTTTATAAGTACATGAGAGTCTTCTGAGTACAATTTTGTTAAGCTGATTATGTCTTTTGATCCTTGTATATTTTCGAATAGGTCCACTACTTGATCGAAGCTTAAGAATTGCTTTTCTCTTTCTCCATATTCTCTAACTGGTTCTAGTAATGTTTGGAGATTTGGTATTTCATCTCTTAAGTTTATGTCATTAATTTTGGTTTTTTTCTTTAATTAAAGCTTAGGTGTTTTCAAAGTTTTCTTCGGCGGGTGGCGTGATTGCATTTTCTAGGATTCTTTCTCCGGTCGCTTTGTTCGAAGTTATCTGGGGTTGGTGAAAATTCATATTCGTATTTTTATTTGGAGGTAAGTGTTGACTTGTTTCGGGTGAGGTTGATTTATGTTTTGGATATTAGAGAATGACTCAGACGATGTAGGTGTTGCGATTGTAGTGTTAATTGAAGAAGTGGTCAAATGTATAGAAGTATTTTGTACTGAGCATTGTTGGGTTTGGTTTATTGATAAATTTGGGATTGCTACTGTTTGTAATGTGGTTTGACAAGAGGTAGTAAGTGTGGAGGAAGTAGTATTTAAAATTGTGTGAGTATTTTGTAGATTATCTTGTTGAGTATGATTTATTGATAAATTTTGTCTCATTTCTGTTTGCACTGCACTATCATTGTGAGGATGGTTAGAAGGTGAAATATTTGGATGATTAGCTGCCTAGTGTCCAGTTAATTTGCATGTGATACATGTTTCGTTTTTTGCTATAAATATGCGGTATGATGTTTGTTCCAATTCGATGATAAAAGATTCAGGTAGTACAAAGTTGTCTGGAAAAGGTAAAACGAAAATTTGTCTTTGGAAGCTTAGAATATGACTGAAGGCAGGATTGGTTGCTCCTATCCGTAGGTATGATATGTCTGAGAGAGGATTTAAACCTGGTTTTATTAATTCGTCCATTATTAAGTTAGGAGGTATGCTTGGGCATGCATTGGACAGAATTAAGCAGACTGATTGAGTTATTAATCTTCTCGCTTTTAGTATACTTCCATTTACTATTATCTTCTTTGTTTTTGCTATGAGTTTATGTATTAGGTTTTTAGACAATAGATATATGCATATTCTACCGTTTGATATACGGGATGCGAAAATAATATATTTTGTTTTTATGCTGACTCAATCCTTCAAGATAGTCATTAATTGCACAATTCTCTAAAGTGTTAAATAGAATAGTTTGATCTCTGTTAGAGATTAATATGCTACGTGGTTGACTTTCTGCTGTTGAGTATGATGCATTTTGTGGTACCTGGTTGGAAGATGACATCTTACATGTCTGTTGTTTTACATGGTACTGTTTTACAGCTTTCGCTGTGTACCAGTTCATGGAAATTGGATAATACTTATAACTGATTGCAATAATTTACTTAAATATCTAAATCCAAATAGATGAAAAAGTATATTTTATCTACTCACAATTCTAATATTCAGTATACAAATCACTTTCACTTAGGTTTTTACTTAATTACTTTTAAATTCACTTCAATAATTACTATTTAACCAGCACGATAAATTAGTGTCTAGTGTCATCGACTCCCGTTTATTTGGTTTGATAATGGAAATTATTACTACCTGGGACAAAGGAAATTTACGTTTTAGAAAACAAATATTAAATAAATCTAGTAAAACTAGTTTAGATGTAAATGGTATTTTTTTGATATAAATATTGGAGGTATATCATCTGCTCCAGTGGAGGTGATTTTTATATCAGAAATAACAAATTCTAATTCGTGAAGAGTTATGGCGATGTTTAAAGATCATTGATATCGTCTATGGTGATAATAGAGGATTCTATAGTTTCCTTGTGTGTTAACATTTCCTGAGGTATATTATTAGTGATAGAATTTTGTTGATAAACACCAGCAAATGTTTCTGCAATAGCTTTGTTACAAGTAATTAGTGTTTGATCAAGAGTTGGAATATTTAAGTTTACGAAATTTTGTCGTTTTATTTGTCACAAAACCTGAAGTTTAGAAAATATTCTTTTTCTTCTTCTAGTGCCGTCTCCACTAATAAAGATTGGCTATAACCATTGCAAATTCGTCTCCAACTTCTGCTTTTCTTAAGAGCGTCTGTGTGTTTAACCCGGACTAGTCGCGAATGTTTTTCAGCCAAGATATTTGTAGTCTACCAGGACCCCTTTTTTCTTCTATTTTATCCTTTATAATCGGCTGCAACAACTCGTACTTATCATTTTTAAGTATATGCCCCAAATATGCTGCCTTTCGCCTTTTAATGGTGGTCAAAAGTTCTCTGTCTCTTCAAATTCTGTGCAACACCATTTTGTTCGTGATATGATCGGTCCATGGTATCTTTAAAATTCTCCTAAAAAGCCACATCTCAAAAGCTTCCAGTTTTCTTATTAAGTCAACGTTAACAGTCCAGGCTACGACACCATAAAGAAGAATAGAGTGGATATAAGATTTTACCATCCGATATAGGATTTGCAGATTGAGTCATTGGTTACTCAGAAATTTCCTCATTTTCAAAAAGACTGCTCTTGGTTGCTGTATTCTTGAGCGAATTTCTAATTTCGGATTTAAATCTTCCGTAATCCAGACCCCTAAGTATTTTATTTTGTCTACTTGCTCAATATCTTCATTTTTTATCTGAATCCTTCTAATGACTTTGCCCCTCTTACTGATAACCATGGTTTTTGTTTTCTTTATGTTTATTGTTAAACCAAACTGTTCTTCAGTATCACAAATTGTGTTTAGTAACGTCTGCAGATCTGTCTCACTTTCAGCGATAATGACTGTATCGTCAGCATAACGGATGTTCTTTATATTTTCACCATTTATCTTGATCCCTTCTTTCAAGTGCTTGCTTAAATAACTCTTCGGAATATATATTAAATAGTAATGGTGAAAGTACACAGTCCTGTTTCACTCCTTTACTTATCTGTTGCACATCCGTGCTATTTCCATCTAATGTTAACACAGCCTGTTGGTTCCAATAGAGATTTCTCACTATTTTAATATCATTTTTGTCGAGTTCTTTTCTCTTTAGACATTCTATGAGAATGTTATGTTTAACTTTGTCGAAAGCTTTCTCATAGTCTATAAACGCAACGAAAAGATCTTTTTGGCGGTCTCGACATTTTTGGGCAAGAGTTGTGAAACTATACAGAGCTTCCACTGTTCCGAAGCCGTTACGAAAGCCAAACTGTCTATTACTCATATCCGCTTCGCACTTTCTGAATATTCTTGCATATATAATCTTTAAAAATATTTTAGTTTATTTAAATTAAAAAATATAAAGTGTGACATTAAGCTGATTAATCTATAGTCATTACAATGTTTGGGGTTCTTGGTTTTTGGTAGCGGAACAAAGGTCGATAGCAGCCATTCTGTAGTTATCTCACCAGATTTCTATATATTGTTAAAGAGTATAGTTATTGCACTTAAATTGTCTTCGTCTATAAGTTAAATCATCTCGATATGAACTTCATCTGGCCCAGGGGCTCTGCCAGATTTTGAGTTGTTTATAGTATGTTGGACTTCAGATTTTAATATTATTGAAGCTTCCTCGTTATCAATTTGTGTTGGTTCCGTTCTTGTGTCCATGAAAAGATCTTCAATATATTTAGTCCATACTTGTTTTATTTCAATTGGGTTATTAATAGGTTTATTATTTTTGTCAATTAATTGGTTAGGTGTATTTATTCGTGATTTTCCAGATAATTCTTTCACTTTTTTATGTAAATTATAATGATCATGCTTTTTCTGCAATTCTTCCACTTAGAAAATATATCAAAAAATAATACTTAACACAATTTGTTTTAAATTCAAACCACACTATATTTAACCTAAACTTTAGATTTTTTTTATAGATATAAGTGCATATATATTAATTATAAATGCATATTTGCATATTATTTATGCACATTTGTGTAGTTTTAGCCTGTTGTAAAATGTATATTATATGCAGATTTTAGACGTTTTTTAATGCGTATTGTCTAGTGTCTTAACGAACACATTTAGGCGATCTAGGCACATATCGCTATTTATTTAACGGATACTCTTACCATAAGGCTACTTGTACATTTTTATTAGAAAATCTCAAATAGTTCCCTTAATTAGTTAAAAAATCGATTTCGGTATGTAACTTCAAAGCTATAACTTTTTATGTGCTGATTTGCACTAAGATAAGTTTATTTAACTTTCCTCTATTTATTCAGTTAAAACTTTTGGTATGAATTAGGTACATCCACGTGTAATGTGGATTAATATGAGGTAGATATGCATTAATATTTAATTATCTCAGCTACATTTTTGATTAGCAGCATCAACCCTTTCGGCAAAATTCTGCATCAGACTTCGCTAACTGCTGTAAGCAGATCGTTTCAACATATATCTAGCAGGAACATCGTAATAATTATAATCAAGTTGCTACAAGTTCAAGATGGCGTGCACGGGTATCTTGATAAACGGGATAATTTACAAGATTAGATATACCTCGACATGGAGGAAGAGAGCTGTTAGTAGCTAGCCCCAAAAAAATCTGCCAGAGAAACAATTTGGAAGTTCGAGGGAATTTCCTCAACAGAATAATTTATATAATGTAATGTAATTTCTTGGCGTTCAAGCGTTGTGGCTGCAATACCACTTTTGTGTTCGAAATAAAGAAAGTTTGTTTTGAGACCGTGGACTGAAAAATATGTGAAAATAGTTTTAGAAAATAAGACATTTGTATATAATACAGAGGAGAATTTAAGAATAATATTTTTTAAGTAATCAACACACTATAGATATGTTAATACTACTTCTCAATTATTGTTAATAGTCAGAGATTTGGTCTCTAAAAACGGGACGAACAAGTTGAATATTGCCGAGAATGTTAACTTTGGGCCCCCAAAAAGATGCAAAAAAGTTTGACTGCCATTTTCGGGCTTTCTCCTAAAACTTCTCTTCGTAGGGGGGAAATCGGAAAAAATCGATTAACTAATAATCTGTACGCTACAAAAAAATGTAGCTGAGATAATTAAAAAAAATCTTCATTAGCACTTATTGTGCAGAATATGTTAGTAGAATGAACTGTTCTCTCAGAAACCACGTCTGATCGAAAATACAACATTGTTGTTGTTTGGAAAACATACCATTAACCGTCGACAGCATAATAAACAGAGTGAACGATGATGAGGACCTACTAGTTTTTTAAAAACCACATTTCGTAGGCTACTAAATGACATGGGTTTTGAATATGAATATGAGTTCGAGATTCGATGATGATGGAAAGAAAAGATATCAACTCCTGGAGACACAAGTAGTTCAGACAAATAAAAACATTAAGACAGAAGGATAATGTAAACTTTGTTTATACCGATAAGTGTAAGTCTTGGACTAACATCGGTGCTTTAGTCAAAAAGGAATGGAGACACACAAGAATCAAGAATCCACGAGATGCCTTCATTAAATGGCTCTCTACTGAACTGAAAGCTCCAATCAAAAGAGGTCCTCGCTTTGTTCTTCTTCATCCTGAAAGCGAAATTGGTATTGTGGCATGAAGAATGGTTTGAGAAGACGTTAATTCCAAACTTGCCGAAAGTCAAGGAAAACGTTGTCGTTTTGGATAACGCGTCATACCACTTCCGCAAATTAGATTTCCCCAAAAAATGTTTGTGGACCAAAAGACAAATCAAGGATTTGCTAATTGTGGGAATTAAATTATGGACTCAAACAAAATAATAATTCGTCTCCAGGGATGGACTGTATATCATACTCTATGTTATATTTTTTACCCACAGAATACAAATCATTATTATTACAAATTTTTAACAATATATGGCAAAATGAGAATTTAATTCCCAAAACATGGAAGGACTATATTGTATTGCCTATAAAGAAGCCAGGAAAGCCAGATAACAACCTTGAGTCTTACAGACTTATATCTTTAAGTTCTTGTATACTAAAAACTCTAGAGAGATTAATCAAAAATCGGCTTGAATACTGGCTTGAATCCGAAGATATCCTTCCCAAATCTCAATATGGCTTCCGGAAATCCAGGTCTACACACGATGCTCTCACTTCACTAGTTTCCTCTGTTCAGGTCAATTTCACAAATCAAGAATCAACAGCTGCAGCATTTATAGATGTAACCTCTGCATTTGATAACATAAATTTATTTATTCTACATAAGAAATTGTTATATCTTGGAATGTCAGTTAAAATTTCAGATTTCATTAAATCCTTGTACAAGAATAGATGGACTTACTTAAAAATAAATGAGCCACTTTTAGCGCCAAGGCTAACGAATATAGGTATACCACAGGATAGTATTTTAAGTCCACTTCTTTTTTTATTGTATAATATAGATTTAGAACAGATAGTACCTCCACACTCTAATATATTGCAGTTTGCAGATGATGTTGTGTTGTGTACCTCCCATACTACCCTTGACATTTGTAGGCGTCAACTCAAATCTACACTAGATTGTGTAAAAAGTTATTACCATTCTCTAGGCTTATCAATATCAACTACAAAGACTGAAATTTGTTTTTTTTTCCAAAAATCGCCAAACTTCCCAAGGTAACTTAATATTAGGAAAAATAGAATTTCCAATCAAAAATTGTGTAAAATATCTAGGCACATATTTGGATCGTAATCTGTTATGGAAGGATCAAATTCATTCTATTATAAAAAAATCGGAAAACTCCATGAATATCCTTAGAGCATTTTGTAAAACCAATTGGGGAGCTGACCCGAATATTGCATTGCTATTTTATCGCTCAATGATTCGACCAATTTTCGATTATAGTTGTCATTTATATGGGTCTGCGTCAACAGAACATCTTAATAAAATTGAAACCCAAAAGAATAAATGTTTGAGGCTATGTCTTGGTTAAACCATAAATATTGGCGTAACAAAAAAACTCCCATATACGTTGAAAGTTATAGGAAACTAACAATATTTGAAGAACAATTGTATCAAAATAAAATACCACCAATTTATACACAACCTCCTAAGAGGTTTCTAAGATAATAGAAACATATTATATGGATTCAAATCTTCCAGGAAGTATGATCAATAAAATAATTAAAGATAAGTGGCCTGCATTTCAATATATCTTTACTGACGGCTCTAAAATTCAAAATAAAACGGGTTGTGCAATATATCACTGGAATTCTGATTACAAAGAATCATGTCGATTGCCCAATGAAGCTTCAATATATACTGCCGAACTATCAGCTTTATTTCTTGCGTTAAAATATATAGCCTTTATTGGTATGAATAATTATATCATTCTGACTGATTGTAGAAGCATTCTGGACAAACTCACTTCTATCAAAACCACAAAAACCTAAACCACATTGAGATACAAATAAAGAAGTTACATTATGATATTATTTCCGCAGGTAGCTCGATTATTATTTGTTGGGTAAAAGGACACTCTGGAATATTAGGAAATGAAGAAGTCGACAAATTAGCTAAAGCTGCAGCTTTAACCAAACATAATATAAACAACATACTTCTTCCAGTAGCAGACATAGATAATATCAGTAGAAACAACTGCAAACAAAGATGGCAACGTTTATAAAACCAAAGTACAACTGGAATAAACTTTAGAGCTTGCCAACCACTAATACCCAATGAGAGATATGGTTCAAATATGAGACAAATAAGTTATTTATAAAAACAATAAACAGAATAAGATCAAACCACGCACTCACTCCTGCATACAAACACAGCATAGGTATTACTGATAACCCATATTGCTCCTGTGGTAAAGTGGGAGATCTGCAGTACTTTATATTGGAGTGTGGACAGTACAAACAAAGTATCAAAATGATGTATGAAAAACTAATTGAGCTAAATTGTCCATTGCTTGTCAATTTAAATACAATTATTTTTTCAAATAATAAGCAGATATTAAAAATGTATCTACGAATACATAACATCCTGTAAATTTAAATTATAAGTAGTTTTAGGTATTCAAATCAAAAATTGTAAATATGTCAAAAATTGAATGTGTATACCAACATATTACTTCCTGTAAATTTATATTATAAATAGGCTTAGGTAATAAAAACAAAAATTGTAATTACCACAAATAGTCTGGCTAATTGGCTATGCCAAAGCCATTATACAATAAAAAAAAAAGGATTTGCTAATCAAAAAGAACATTTTCTTCGAGAAACATTACCTAAAAAGTGAATTATTGAATACTGCGGCCGCATTTAGATATGAGTATGGGAGAAGGGACACTTTTGAACGTAGAGTGGATTTGAATAATTCAAATTCTCCTCTTATAAGCACTGCAATATTAGTAATTTTTGTTATACGATGTTGGCTACATTTATACTACTAGTGTAAAGTTGCATGAGCGATTGTTGTTGTGTTTACAAACGTAGCAGCAAAAGAAAGGTTTTTGGTATTTAAACGTATCTGTGTGTAATTTTGGTTGTAAGAGTATTACAAGCAAAACATTCGGAACTAGGTGGTGTTCCTGTTAGCCAGCAATTCACAGGGGTTTTCCAAGGTAGTTGCTCGATATTTAGTCTCGTAATTCTAATACTAAATTTTTAAGTTACCTAAATTTAAAATCTGTAATTGCGGGTCACATTTGAATAACAGGAATGGGGCACTTTCTCGTGCTTCAGAGATGTCTAATAAGAAAAACTACAAAAACATGTGCAATTTTATTTAATTATCTTAATAGTTACATGTTTTCTGTCACCACATCTAAACACGCTATTTTTCAGGGTATCATAATTTACGCAAGAAATTTAAAAATTCACAATGGGGCTTATTTGATCAGGTTTGTGGGGTGAAATTAATCTCCACCGGGGACGAATTTTTCTAAAGAAATCTTAAATTAGTGCTTTCTATTCAGAAAAAATGGTTAGAAATTGTATAAGAACACTTTCTGCTCATTCATATAGGGAATATAACGAAGTAAGGGTGGAAAATGCCCTCCAAGAAGTTCTTGAGGAAGGATGATCCTTACGTCGCGCTGCCAAATAATATAAAATTCCCTTTGGAACCCTTAGGAACCGATATATTGGCCGACATGAAAAAAAAAAAAAAGTGGGCACACTGTATTTTCCGCGAACGAAGAAAAAACCATTATACAACGTGATGAAACCAATATGCGGCAAGTGAGGATTTCTCATTGACTTGCGAGATATAAAATATTTACCCAAAAGTGCTTTGGATGTCCATGGCCGACAAGAATGCCTCTCTTCAAAAACAATTTACCTGGAACTGGCTGGGAATATTTATTACTGACACAACATAAAGAAAAAATTACTTAAACAGTGGCGACCTAGAGCTAATATTTCAAAAGAAACTTTAGATGCCTACTTCGAGAATCTGCGTTGAGAAATAGAAAACATTTAACCTCATAACATATTCAATTACGACGAGACCAGTGTACAAGATAACCCCGGAAATAAGAAAATGGCATTTTAATTTTACTAAAGCAGCAACGACTATATTATGTGTGTTTTGGCTTCAGGATTGCTGTTACCATCATATATAATTTATAAAGCAGAAAAAATGTGGTTGCAATGGACTGAAAATGGTCGAAAAGGATCACCTTCTGTTCTAACAGATGCTGCTCTGTAGGTTCTCGATATAACGGCACCCATCATGGATGGATAGATACACAGATATTTACGGATTGATTTATTTTGACCTTTTTACCACATACAGAACATCTTAAAGGGCAAAAAATCATCATAGAATATAACCTTTCCTCACATTTCACCGAAAAGATGGCATCTTTATGCGAACAAAACAATGTGGGCTTTATATGTTTGGACAAAAACTCAACACATTAGACCCAACCACTTAATGTCGGTTTTTTTCCCTCCCTTATAGATGACTTGGGGCGAAATTCTTAGTGATTGGAAAAATTGTCACTTCACAATAACCACAATAGATAAAAAAGATTTTTCAAACTTGTTAAACAACTTACCCGTTACCGTTCAGTACCATACGTTATTCATCAGCACATGGACAAAAAAACAAAAACCCCCGGGAATTTACCCTTTCTCCTCCAAAAAAGTTTTAAATAAGTTACCTAGAGACGATGAAGAAATAGAGGGCCAAATCAACAACCTTTTGGTACATTATCTAAAGGAGGAAAGATATTCAGCTGCACCATCCTGACGAAATATTACGCTTATCAAACTAAATATCGAGCTAGGAAAAAGTGTTGTAGCTCATGAACATGATGAAACTGAAAACGACAGTAAAGAAGAGCTACCAAGTCATAACGAAACAGAAAGTTAAACCTCTAACTTGGATGAGTCTGACAATAATGATTGGGTTGAATATTTTGCCTATAACAAGGATGGCATCAAAGAAGGAGTTTTTCTATTAGTAAAGGTATTTGGAGGAAAAAAGAAGAAGCAATGCTATCGTTATGTTGCTAAAATTTAAAAAGCTAGTGAAACCGACCCAGACGTTGTAGGATATAAATCTACGGATGAAGTTAAGAAGGCCTTCAAACTGGATGAACATTATAAATTTTCGGTTGAATTTAGTGATATTATTGCCATTTATCCCTATCCTGAATTCCTTAATTCAACAGAAAGAGCTTGTATGTTTAAAAAACGGGTTGATGTAATGGAGATGTAGAATATTACCTTAACCTTAATATGCGTATGTTCAAAGATGTTTAAAATTATGTTTTTTTGGTGTTGTACATTGCAGTACTAGCCCAACTATGTCATTCTTTGGTTTAAGCATATTAAAGTTTACCTTCCATGACCTGTTTCATACGATTACAATTTTTAGAAAATATTAGTTTTTAATGAATATGGCTCTTTGGTCCAGTTTTTTTTAATATCATCAGGTTATGAAATAGTTCATCCAGTTGTTTGCATATTTTAGTCAAAATCTTAATCAAAAAATATTTTTTATGGAGAAATATTTAATATAGATCTTGTTGAATCATATTAGTAAAATATATGTAGTGAATTTTACAATTTTCTATCATACCTAAATTCATAAAAACCTACACGGCAATATATTTCATTTTTTACTGTTCAGTATCTTTCGTTTTATTAAAAATAAAAATAAAAATAAATAGCGGTTTTGCGAGAAGGTATTTCTATATTGAAATATACAAGTATATCTCAACCACATATACCTATATCCATAAATATAACTATTTATTGAATGAATGGTGCAAGAGACTTTCCCGATTCACGCTATAGTATAGTCTCATCGGCGGTGGAAATTTCCCCTTATAAAAATTCACCTTATTCCTATTCGGCACGCCTCATAAGTCAAGCCAATCGTGTAACATTCACAACATGTCAACAGTTCAATCTTTCATTCTACCGAGTGAGGTATCGATTACGTAAAAATTATATGCTCTTCATAGCATATATCCCAATCGATCTTCTTTTATTAAGTGGTGCATGTTGATCGTAGGCTATTTTAATGGGAAGTGCCATTTGAAAAGAGTCTATTAAAACTATGACATTGATTACTAAACGTTATAAAATACTTCGTAAATTGAAACTATGAAAAAATTTTTACTTAAAACGCTATAACAACTAGAGAGTGAAATAACATACTTTCAAAAGGGTAGAAAAATATTACAATTAGATTACTGTGATTTACTGTTTTGAGTGAGTACTTTAGCCAAATATACAGAATGATTTTTATTATTTAATAAGAAAAATAATACACAGGAAATACTATTACAGTAGAACCCCCTTAATAGAATATCAATTCTAGGAATAACCCGGTTTAAGGAATAGAAATTTGAGGTCCAGAAACGTTTTCGTTTATTCTCTAAAACTGTATATGAACAAAATCCTAGGTAACAGTTTCTACTCAAGCCATTTAACAAACATATCTGCATTCATGTTTTCATGGCTATCAGCAGATTATGATTTTGAAGAAAAAGTCAACTCTGCGTTTTCTATAAAGCCTTCTTTCCCTCCTGCATGAAGAATGATGTGTCTTTTGCTTTCCTATCTGTGTGTTTTATTGATTTTATGCTGTCATCTTGCCAAATTCCTTTAATTCCACCATTTTAAGTCTAGTATATTCTCTCAAAAATTTAGTTCTTTTGTGAACCACACTACTCCTTTGGCATAAAAGTAACCTATTATTTTCTTTTTTGAATTTAAATCCCATATCTCTCAACACTTTCCAAAGGCTAGTCCTCTCAATTTCAGAAACTTCTCTTTCTCTTATTTTGGCCAGTAAATTATATAAACTAACATGTTGATTGTTTTCACGCATTCGATACAAAATATTGCAAATTTCAAATTTGTCTCCATCAGGTAAGTCAATGTTCCTAGAATATTAATTAGTTATTTTAAATTCCTAGTCTTTGTGATATTCAGTCACAGTAAGATCTTCTTGAGAATCTCTGACAGTCTTCATTACTGTTTTAAGCTTACTTTCACTTATCCCGTCAATACTGACGTCTAGGCATGATGTTCACTTGAAATAGAGTTTAGATCAATATGACAGAAACTTTCTAACTGTTGTGCTTGAGAGGTAAAATATAATATAACCGCTTAAAAAGATCCTAAAGATCATAAGGAATGTTGATTGTAATTTAACTATGTTTAATGGATAGATTCGACCGTTTCTTGATGGAAATTTATTTTATGTAACAATAAAATACGAAAATTTTGTTTCCAAAAATTTTCACAAAATTAATTATAAAAACTTAACCCTACAGCTGTTTCGGCAGAGTGACTTTCTCTAATAATCTATTTTTGGCATGCGTTTATACTTTATAGTCTTTAATAAAATAGGCTGAGGAGGGAAGAACTGTTTATCTCAAGTTGGTCATTCAGAATTATATCTGTGTTTTTTAATTTGTTTATTTCCATAGATTCTAACAAAGATAGCTTAATGCCTTTATTTTAAATGTGAAGAATTTGAAATTCTTTATTAAAAGAATGATTTATGATCTAGAAGGTAAAGTGCGTATGTAGAATCTTTTTTTTTTATTATTGAAAGCCCTTTTATGTTCTACTATTCATTTATTAAAATTTTTACCAGTTTGACCGATGTAGGTTTGTATACACCACTGTGTAAGTGCTTTTTATTTTGGCTCTTGTTGTTTTTAAGAGATTTACCCAAGTTGTTGTTTGTTCTGAAAGCTGGTGTTATTCCTTTCTTTTTTATGTGTTTGATTATTTTTGTTGATATTTTGCCTGTATATGTAATCGTGCTATAACTTGCCACTTTTTGGTATTGAAAAATAAAAAATGTCCAATATGTTTTAAATGCGTAAAATAATTACCTTATAATACGGTTTCAAAGAAAATGCTTGGATAACAACAATCTTGTTTAAAGAATGACTTATTCACTTCGACAAGAAAATGACCATCCATTTCTTTCCTGTCAATTATGATCATAGTCACTAACATTTTAAAAGATGTGAATCATGATTTTAGTTTTATTGTAGTTAACCATGAGTCGAAACTTTCTATCTAGAGTTTATTTATTAAGTAACTAAATTC
Organism: Diabrotica undecimpunctata; assembly: GCF_040954645.1. Taxonomy (NCBI): domain Eukaryota; kingdom Metazoa; phylum Arthropoda; class Insecta; order Coleoptera; family Chrysomelidae; genus Diabrotica; species Diabrotica undecimpunctata. The sequence continues at coordinate 23,041,629 of NC_092806.1, read as the reverse complement.
TTATTGAGTAGAGGATAAAAGTGTATTGTTGTCTGCGAAATGCAAATTAGATATCTTAATACTGTCTAGGTTTACTACGCCCTCCCAACTGCTCAAAATAGAGGTTAAATAATAAGAGAGATGAAATGCATCCTTGGCGTACTCTTTTCTCTAAAGTACATATGTCAGGTGATCTTAATAAGGTGAGCCAAGTGTTTAGGTACACCCATTATCGTCAGTATGTTCCATAGCTTGTTTCGTCTAACATTATCAAACACCTTTGTATAATCAAAAAACGTATAAATATCGGGATCAGATTATCTCTGGCGTTATCTATAATGTTCATCACATTAAGGATTTGTTCTGAGTACCTTTGCCCTTCACAATTCTGGCCTGCTCAGGTGCTATTTGCCAACTTGCGAAGTTTTCTAGACGATGTTGCAGATTATAGAGGTTCACCTAACTGGCTTGTGATATTAGACCTAGTGGCCTATAGTTGTTACAATTTAAAATATCAAAAACCTAATTATTTTTCTCCTAAAACCGAAAATTGTCATCGTTCTTTGACAGAAACTTCCGGATCTGATAACTGACAGGCTTGCATCACCTTGATGTTTTTGGTATTTAATTCATTGACAGTGTAGCTTCAATATTGCCAACTGCATAATGTGTTTGTCCCAATATGTGTATTTTAATAATTGTTTGTCCATAAATGTATGTTAATTAAATAGATAATTTTAAAATGCCATTAGATATACAGATAACGACATTGTTTTGTTGACCATAGAAATTAAGATTTATTGGAATCCCATCTCTAGAGTATATTTATTATAATGCTCTAAAACTAATTTTTTTGGTTATTTGTTAGCCTTAATAGCAATACAAATAAATAAGTAAGTAAATAAGTAATATGCTTTATTGTCACCGAAAATTGTACAAATTTTATGGACAAAGCTTATAACAATAACAAAAGAAAGAAGAAAAAAAAAATCAGAATAAGAATCGTTTGTACTTTTAAATAAAAAAAAACAATAAAATTCTTCCAAACTTAAACATAAAAAAATACTACCCAATTAAGAATCTAAAAACTTCGTAAAATGTACCTACAAAAAATAAAAATTAGGAAAGCAGATTAATAAATTAAGGGCTCAAATATTCCACCTCCTTGTGCTAAACAGTAACCAAATCTGTCATACAGATTTCTCCTCATATTTTTGAGTAGGGCTGGTGTAAGGCTTGCAGAGAAATGAAGTATTTTTGTCCTTAATTCGACTAGGTTTATGGTCCTTTCAAACTGATGCCTATAATTTTTTTTTTTGAGAAAACACCATCTAGCGGGCCATTTAATTGTACGACGTGTACTTATCGTTCGATCAGGAAACATTTGATTGAGGAAGTCAATAGTTGCTCTAGAGTTGTGAGCCGAACACCCATCCTGTTGGAAATAAACCTCCTGAAAATTAACGGGAAGGCGTCGAACTGCCGGAATGATCTCATTCTGTAAAAGTTGTAAATATTTTTGCCCGTTTAGGTTTCTATCGATAAAAAATGGACCGACAATATGGTCGCCTAACACCCCAGTCCAAACATTTAACTTATGCGGATGCTGCGTTCGCACTGCAACACTGAGGTGTTTATTTTTCCGAGAATAATACCTTGCAACGGATGGATTGTGTTTTTTATGTAATGACAATGAAGATTTGTCAGAAAATAAAATATTTTTTAAAAAGTGTACATTTTCATTCTATTTATTTAACATAATTTCACAAAACTCCATCCGCCTAAAGTTATCTTCCGGAAACAGTTTTTGTGTTGGTTGCATCTTAAAACAGTGATACACATTCCTTTTGAAAACTGACTGGACAGTTCGAGCATTCACGGTAACTTCCCTAGCAATTTGTACACTATTGCAGGGTTCACTAGCTTCCACAAAAACACAAATATCAATATCCCTATTTTGACGCTCCTCATCGACAGGTCTAACACGTGGTTCATTACCTTCATGTCACTTTTTACAACTGTTTACACATCCCGAAGTTTGAAAATGTTTATTGGTAGTTTTAACCGTTGTAATACTTGGTGAGGGTCTATTTTCGAAGGCAACAATAAATAAATCAATTACTTCGCGTATCGAATGACCCTGAAAGTACCATGTTATAAGTTGCACTTTTTCTTGGACGGTATACAACGTAACAGGCATTTTATAAATTATTTGTTTATTCTTTCAGAACTTCGTTTGAAATTTTTAATGTCAATGTGATAATTACGACAATTCGTATACTGTGAAATGAATATAGAGGTGGAAACGTGTAACATGTTGCAGCGATTGCCATTATGTTGTATGGTTAATAAAATAATGTCGTGATCTGTATACACTTAGTTTGTCTGGGTGGTGTATAATTTTGAAAAAAGGCCTACACAGAATATTTGTCCATTTTTTCTATTCACTACAATGAACACATCAAGACTATATGTATATGTATGTAAACATCACATATATAAAGGTTTTAGGTGTATCTATTATTGTTTTTGATTTAAGAATCATGAGATTAAAAGTTTGTGGGATCGCATCTAAACCATCTATGTGAAAAAAGCGTCTAAATTAAATAGAATATTAGCTAGAAAGTTAAAACACTCTGACAATAACAAGTTTTAATGTTTATTAGTGATTTTTGAAATTTGCGTTTTTTAAAGATGAAAGAGGAAGTGGAATTAATATTTAGTAAATTAGCTTCACACCTAACAACGTCTAAAACTAATTTTATTCGAAACTTATTTTTCTTGTAGAATTTCATAAAACACGTCGTACAAATCTGCCTTGACACGCTATTTGGGATCATCAAGAGACATACATTTTAAACTATTCTTTTTATGATAAAATCCTCGCGTTAGAGAATATTTTTAACTTAAACACGAGCAGTAGGCAAAAGAATAATGCAAATATGATGTCTTATTCGACCTAAAAATACATCACAACGATCTTGGCGTTAAATCTACTGGTCACGGCTCTATAAATATTTGGGTTAAATTAGTTTTTCCGATAACATCGCTGTGAAATATTCTAGCTAAAATTAAATTAAAATTGTAAAATATCTGTAGGTAAGATTTATACAAGACCTACACATTTATTATTTATTCATAAAAAAATACATAAATAATTGATTACTGTTAAAAGTTAAAAGTTTTTTCCTCAACACCATAATGCCCGAACCTCAAAGGGTTATTTGCATGGTAGAATTTAAAGAGACGAGAAAGAAAAGTACAACAAATTATAACCAATTCGCCTCTAAATAGGGATGGATTAAAATGAAGGCATGAATTGCAACGGAAATGGACATTGAAAATGGCTGTATGGAATGTACAAGGTATCAGAAATAAACAAAATGAAGTATTATCGAAACTTGAAGTGTGTGTGTACTGATGAAAAAGAAGAAAAAAGTTAAAGATAATGAAAAAGTCGGTAACTATATGCAAATGTACATCGGTGTATCAAGAGTAATAGAGCCAAACGAGGTGTAGCTCTACTCATTCACAATAAATTTGAGACGCTATTTGCGTCTATACGAAGCCATGTTAGAGTTGCTTCCTAAGACAGACAAGATTTATTTTCACGTTCAGAGTGACTGCGAAAGCCGTTCTGAAGAGGCCTATTAGGCCGAAATACGTATAAGCGGATGCGCAGGCGTCCTGTACGTGAAATCAAATCTTAACTGTCTTTTCCTTTTTATACCGATATATTCTGTACGAGTACAAGAAACCAATTCGCTAAGAATTTTGATTAGTTGAGGAGATATGTTGTGGAATGCAATTTTTATATTCCCCATGTCTCTAATAACATCTTTATCAAAGTCTGTTTTGCCTTGCAATTCTTAGAAGGCACAGATTAAAGCGAAATTCTGAATTTGGTTTCGAAATTAGTTTAAGGATTATATATATATATATATATATATATATATATATATATATATATATATATATATATATATATATTTGAACCTACTCACTGAAAATTGTACAATGGGAATTCACTCTATAAAATATTCCGGTTACCATAACTCCTAAATAAAATCAAACAAATATGTCATTTACTTAGATATGCCAAAAAAATTTAAATTTTTATTCTTATAGTTGTAAGTATTAAAATATTCACTTTGTTTACATATAATCATTAATTATTCTAATAAATTTACAGTTTTCTCCTGAAGAAGTGACAAAATCGTGACGAAATATTCAGAATGAACAAATAGAGTTTTATTTCCTGACCGATTGCTGATACTATAAATCAATATATTATATATATATATATATATATATATATATATATATATATATATATATATATATATATATATATATATATATATATATATATTCTTTGTTTGTTTTTTGTTTTGTAGTTGTATTGTTTGTTTAAAAACGTTATATTCTACACTAACATCATATGACAGACACTTGAATTTACAGCTGGTCCAAGATCGTGTTTCATATATCTGCGTACAACAAAAATAAATATCGTGTTTCTTAATTAAAGTATTTATTCTTATGAATTTTATTTTATTTTTATGAACATTTCTATTATGTAAAATAATTTTTAGAGAACTTTTAGTCTCGAACTTCTAATTAAGTTTAATTTTTGCGTCTTATTAAACAAAATCTGGGGTTGATAAACGTTGTGAATTGGTACAAATCGGAAAATTCTAGAACTAATTATTAGGACAAAATTCCCAATTAAGTTTCAGAGGAATTTAATAGGTGCCATAATTGCATGAGATAAAGTTTGGATGTCAACTCCTAAAGCTAACTAATTAGTAAAAAGTGTTGAAATAAAATATTGTTCGTACGTGTTTTAAATCTTAAAAGAAATTTTAAGCCGACGAAAATTTCGCTGAGATACAAAATAATATTTGCATTTGCTAGGTGCATATTTTAAGACAATTGAATTTACAAAGAACTCACTTTATTTAATTATCTGCAGTTGTATAGAATTAGTAAAAAAATTAGCTTAAATGTCAGATTTACAAATTATAGATAATATTTAAAAAACTGGATACTTTGTCTAGTAAAATTTAAATGTACTGTTCTCATTTTAATATTGATAAACCCGAGTGGGTTGCAGGTGCACCACAGTCGTCAATTCGTATAAAACACACCAAAATACTTTTTATTTTTTAAATTGTTGGTAGGTACATATTTGTTAAATACATATCCTTAATATACCATAAAAAATAATATGTAATTACAATCGAATCCGCTTATGGCAAATAAAAACTTTCGCGCTACGCAAAAATATTCCTATAAACATATTATAATAACCAATTGTTAGTGGCTGGTAGAAATATGTGTATCAAATAGAATAGAATAAAATAGAATAGAATAGAATAGATCAGAATAGAATAGAATAGAATAGAATAGAATAGAATAGAATAGAATAGAATAGAATAGAATAGAATAGAATAGAATAGAATAGAATAGAATAGAATAGAATAGAATAGAATAGAATAGAATAGAATAGAATAGAATAGAATAGAATAGAATAGAATAGAATAGAATAGAATAGAATAGAATAGAATAGAATAGAATAGAATAGAATAGAATAGAATAGAATAGAATAGAATAGAATAGAATAGAATAGAATAGAATATAATAGAATAGAATAGAATAGAATAGAATAGAATAGAATAGAATAGAATAGAATAGAATAGAATAGAATAGAATAGAATAGAATAGAATAGAATAGAATAGAATAGAATAGAATAGAATAGAATAGAATAGAATAGAATAGAATAGAATAGAATAGAATAAAATAGAATAGAATAGAATAGAATAGAATAGAATAGAATAGAATAGAATAGAATAGAATAGAATAGAATAGAATAGAATAGAATAGAATAGAATAGAATAGAATAGAATAGAATAGAATAGAATAGAATAGAATAGAATAGAATAGAATAGAATAGAATAGAATAGAATAGAATAGAATAGAATAGAATAGAATAGAATAGAATAGAATAGAATAGAATAGAATAGAATAGAATAGAATAGAATAGAATAGAATAGAATAGAATAGAATAGAATAGAATAGAATAGAATAGAATAGAATAGAATAGAATAGAATAGAATAGAATAGAATAGAATAGAATAGAATAGAATAGAATAGAATAGAATAGAATAGAATAGAATAGAATAGAATAGAATAGAATAGAATAGAATAGAATAGAATAGATCAGAATAGAATAGAATAGAATAGAATAGAATAGAATAGAATAGAATAGAATAGAATAGAATAGAATAGAATAGAATAGAATAGAATAGAATAGAATAGAATAGAATAGAATAGAATAGAATAGAATAGAATAGAATAGAATAGAATAGAATAGAATAGAATAGAATAGAATAGAATAGAATAGAATAGAATAGAATAGAATAGAATAGAATAGAATAGAATAGAATAGAATAGAATAGAATAGAATAGAATAGAATAGAATAGAATAGAATAGAATAGAATAGAATAGAATAGAATAGAATAGAATAGAATAGAATAGAATAGAATAGAATAGAATAGAATAGAATAGAATAGAATAGAATAGAATAGAATAGAATAGAATAGAATAGAATAGAATAGAATAGAATAGAATAGAATAGAATAGAATAGAATAGAATAGAATAGAATAGAATAGAATAGAATAGAATAGAATAGAATAGAATAGAATAGAATAGAATAGAATAGAATAGAATAGAATAGAATAGAATAGAATAGAATTTGTTAAGTCAATATACAAAAATAGTTTTGTTTATGAAGTCAAAGGAATAGTGACAATTTACATATATACATAAAATCAAAAAAATTTTGCGAATTTAAACATAAAAACAAATATTTAATATTAACAATTTCAGAAACGATAAACAGACTAAATAAAAATATAAAAACATCATCATAATGGGCGAATACCCTGACCAAACTAGTACTATTGAGTACAAGCTGTACTTAGGTACATCGTTTTTGAATGGAAACAATGTTTCAAAAAGTGTGATTTGATCTTAAACAATAACAAGTGAAGACTTTTTACTTCTTTCGGCAAAAAGTTATACAAACCAACATCAGTCATAATTTTTTATGCTCTTTGTCAACCTAAAACTATTATACCATTTTTTATACACTTTCCCAAAATATTATGCCAACTTTTGTTCATCATATGAATAGCAGAGATGAATGAAATTTTTCTCGATATGTTATTGCAACTAAATGATGAACTAAAAATCCATATATACTATAATTTTTCGTATAACTTCTTTTCTATGGTTTCTCTTACAAGCAGAATTCCTTGGTCTATCGGTTAAATAAGTTATATGGTCGGGCACTCCATATGTACCTGAATATCAGCCCTCCACTTTGCATTCTTCTTCAATGTCCTGCCAGACACCGACAACACAGTCTTTGAATCTAAATCTGACATACTTTTTTCTGAGGTGAAATTTTCTCTGAAAGGACTTAAGTTAAACAAAGCAACTTGAAGCAATGATCAACTTATTGAGCCAGGTCCTAAAACTCTTTAAAGATAATTCACACAAGAGTATATAACAGATGTGAAAGAGACATTGGCCCTACACAGTTCGGTTTCAGACAAGGATTTGGCACACGAGAAGCACTTTATAGCTTAACTGTCCTACTTCAGAAATGCAGAGATCAGCGAAAAGATGTTTTCCTATGCTTTATAAATTACCAGAAAGCGTTCGATTGTGTTAATCATTTAGAATTAGTAAGATTGCTCCAGAAACGTTCGATAGATGAGAATGCCCTTAAAATCATAAAGAACCTTTATATGAAACAAGTGGCATCTGTGAGAGTAGGACTGGAATCTACATCATATTTCTCAACAAAAAAAGGTGTACGACAGGGTTGTGTTCTGTCACCCGTCCCTTTTAATCTGTACACTGAAACGATTTTCAATAGAGCTTCAAGTGACACTGAAGGTGGAATCAAAATCAACGGACAGGCTATTAGTAATCTTCGCTATGCTGATGATACAGTCATAATAGCTGATAGCCAAGAAGCACTACAACGACTAATAAATAGAATAAACACTGAAGGAGAACGATTGGGCATGAAAATTAATATAGACAAGACTAATGGTGGTTAGCAGAACACTAAATATGAAATTAAATATAAGAGTAACTAATAGGATAATCCAAAAGATCTAGCTATAGACATAGAGATACGTAGCAAAATTGAGCAAGGCAGAACAGCATTTACTAATATGAGAAGCAACAGCAGCCTAAAATTAACGCTTCGATATCGTTTTGTAAAATATAACATTTACTCCATACTTCTATATGGTGTAGAAACCTGGACCATAAAGGTCAATGTGATGAACCTATTGGAGGCCTTTGAAATGTATGTATTTAGCAGACTACTTAAAATTTCCTGGAAAGATCACACAACAAATTTCGAAGTATTAAATCGAATGGGCAGAAAAACGAGAATTGCTACCAATAATAAAAAGAAGAAAAACTGCTTATTTGGGTCATATATTTCAAAATTCCAAGTACCAGTTCTTAAAGCTTATTATGGAAGGGAAGATAGAAGGAAAACAGGGCATCGGTATACTCATGACTTAAAAACATAAGGGGTTGGACATACCTCGTTGCCCATGCACACTTTAGAGCCACACAAGACCAAAAGGAGTAAGCCAGAATTGTCGCCAACATCCACTAATTGGATAGGACACCATAAAAACAAGAAACAAAGCAACAGGCTATGATTTCATTACCGCTGATATCTTAAAGGATCTTCCGGTATGTGGAGTAAATCGATTGCGTAATGAAATGTGCACATAGGCGTCTGGCCTTAGGATTGGAGAAAGACCTTAATTATACCTCTACATAAAAAAGGTCCAACAAATAGTTGAAAACTTCGCAAGTTGGCAAATAGCACCTGAGCAGGCTGGAATTGTGAAAGGCAAGGGTACTAAGAACAAATCCTGAATGTGATGAACATTACAGATAAAGCCAGGGAATATATATAATCCCGTATACGTTTTTATATTATAGAAAGGTCTTTGATAATGTTAGATGGAACAAACTATGGAACATAATGACGGCAGTGGGTGTGACACTTGTGTTACCTAAACATTTGACTTACCTTATTAGCAAGCTGCATTAAGATCACCTAACATATACTCGAATGAACGGATACTTATCTGACAAATGTACTTTGGAGAAAAGAATACGAAATGGATGCGATTTAAATTGATACTCCGTATCGCGAATAATTTAAACCTCAAGAATAGTATGAGCACAATCACCAAATAACACTAGAAAGAATGCAAAAAACATAGCAAAAATATTGCAGCACTACAGTAATAGAGTAGATATAATAAGAAAATAATGAGGAGGGTAAATTTGGTGGAATATTACTTTTTTCCATCAACGAGAGTTATACGGTATAAATTCTACATTATCATTCGACACGATTTGGATTGTTGGATCTGAGTTTTGGAGAATATACCGTGATAAAAAATCAGCCATATTTAATTTAAATTTTAAATATTTACTATTTTATGTAAAAAAATTACTTTGTATAGCACTACGACAAAATAGAGTTGTTTCTGCTGACGGTTTACCTGATAAAGCCAAGTTTTTCTATTTTATTTTGCTCAAATTGAAATTGACATAATAGAATTACCTGCAGACAATTGGATATAGAACGAGGTAAATATTATTTAATTTTAAAATCACTGGAAGAATTGTATAAGACTTCCCTCAGTTCGGTAATGTATTGAGTTGAGAAAAGAAACCCCAAATTATATAGAGCTCGTTTAAACGGTAATGTTATTAGTAATGCGATATATGGATAATTGTATTATTTATACTCGTTTTTCCGGTTGAAATATTATGCAGCTTAAAAGATTTCTAAAATAACTTTTTATATAAGAAAGAAATGCTTCCCATTTGGACACAAAACTGTTAAAATTTACAAGATATATTCGCTTAAATAGCTAGCGATTTTTTTTTAATTATAAAAAAAGTTCGTTACCTTATATTTGAACAAAAAACATAGTCCCACAAAATTCAAACAATCAAAATTTAACCCTTGGACTTCAAATTATCCTGGATGATAACTATATGTAATCTTTTAAAATTAGCTACTTATTTTCTGCTTAAAACCAAGTCTGCTTACTTATCTCTCAGGACGCTATTATTAAATCCCTTGATACAGGATACTGCTTAACTCACATTACAAAGATTGCTACACTGCCTTTTAAGCTCAAATCACCTTATTCTCACCACGCATATGAATTTAAGGGAAACTTTGCCGGTTTTTCAAAACTCTCATGAAAACTGTCTTCACTTGCCCAGTCGGTCCAGTGCTCTCCTTTCTCCTTTCTTTTTGGCCCCAGCTATCCATCTTTTCGTGTCCAACTTCGTACACGTTCGTACCAGATTTAATATCTTGGCCAATAGGATCCCTCTTCTGCGACACGATGAAAACGAAACTTTTGTTTAAAGTACCGGTATTCAAATTGTTGTGGGAACTTATTTAAAATAAAAAACAATTAAGGAGAGATCAAATTCGACAAATACGCAGCTAATTTCGTTTTCAGATGACGCGGCAAAAATCTTGAGAAGAAAATAGCTTTAGGTTGTTGTCATGCCATCAGACAGGGGCGTATCAAATCAATTTTGTTTTATTATTATTTTTAAAGGAAAATTATTATGCTACAACCCAGACAAGAAAATGAAATGTTGTTTTATTTTTCCATCCTGTATTTAATTGATACTTCTTTATTAGTAATGTCGACCAGAAATGTATCTAATGCTTCTGGTCTATAATGCCAAAACATGGAGAACACATCATCTACACATTGCCACTATATTGTAGGTTATTTGTCCTGTTTGTGTACAATGTTTTGTTCAAACTCCTTCATGAATATATCCGCTAATAATGGAGATAAGGATAAGACCATGGTTAATCTGAAATTTTCTATCTTGTTAAATATAAGTGTTAGTAGTTTCACTTGAAAAGTGATAGTAGTTTCATGACAGCTGATACATTCAGTTTGAATTGTGTTGTCAATGTATTGTCCCTCTCTTACTTGTCTTTTATTAATTTTAAAGTTTTCTTAAATGGTACATTGGTGAAAAGACTAATGATACCAAAACTTAGCATATTGTTGGAATTGTAATCTATTTCTACTAATTTTTTATTCAAGTCAAGTCAAGTCAAATTTATTGATCACATCCGACATTATACAAAGTACATGTATGAGACAATCAAAGTTATAGACATACATCTTAAAAGTGTATAAATTAATAAACGCGATAAAACATACTTAAAAGTTATTTTTAGAATATGGCTCTAGCTCACAAATGTATTGATGTACACACCTCCGACTGTTTGGCTGATATAAATTCATTCGTATATCTATTAGTAATTTGTTAAAGAAACTTATGGCTGCAAAATGTGTGCTACCTTTCAACAAAACAGAACGATGTTGTGGAAGCATAAAGTGATTGTCTCTGAATCTTGTTGAATAAACATGGTTAAATTGAAATTTATTAAATTCATAAATTTTGCTATGTAAATACATTATACACGAAAATATATACAGACCAGGAATTGTAAGAATATTGTTTTGTCTAAAGATGCCTCTACAAGAATCTCTAAATTTCATTTTATACATTATCCTAATAGCTCTTTTCTGAAGTACGAATATCTGCTCTAATTCAGAGGTACAAACCCAGACTTCAATACCATATTTGGCTATTGAGTAAAAATGGGCGCAGTATACTGTTTTTAATATTGATGTATGAAAGAGACGTGAAAGAATTCTCAATGCATAACAGGCGCTACTTAAACTGGATTTAAAATTAGAAATGTGCTTTGACTATTTACAATTACTGTCTAGAAGTACCTCCAGCAACTTCGTGCAGTCTATTTTATCTATTGCTGCTTCTATAGTGGCTTGAAGGTTTAATAAATTATTTGACGTGAAAATCATATACTTTGATTTCTCTTCATTCAAAACTAATTTGTTGGATAAGAAATAACTGTTGATGATGGATAGTATCTGTGTAGTTTTATTTTGCAAATTTTGATCAGATGTTCCTGTGACTTGAATGCTGGTATCATCCGCATAACTGATGATGTTAACCCCAGTCAGTGGATTAGTTAAAAAAGCTATATCATTAATAAATACTATAAAAAGTAGAGGACCTAATACACTACCCTGAGGGGTACCATAATGGATATTCAATGTGTTTAATTCGTTTACAAGTTCATTAGATTTTATCTTTACTTTTTGGCTTCTATTCTCTAGGTAGGAAGTAAACCATTTTAGAACTACACCACGAATACCAATCCCCTTAAATTTTATTAGCAACAAATTATGATCCAAAGTGTCAAAAGCCTTGGACAAATCGGGAAATAAACCACATGCCTTCTCTTGTCTGTCCAAAGCATCCAACACTAAGCTGACGAAATTTGCAAGAGCTGTAGTTGTAGACTTAGAAGATGTAAAATCATGTTGAACATTATGCAAGACACTATGCTTTTTTAGGAATGCGTTCATTCTAGTATAAATCAGAGTTTCAATTATCTTTGAAAACACAGATAAGAGACTTATGGGACGATAGTTGGTAATCTTTATCACCACTTTTGAATAAAGGGATTACAATAGATAGTTTAAACATACTAGGAAATATTTCTTGTTGAAAAGAGGCATTACAAATATCCGTCAGTGGATCTGCGAGAGCATGAATGCATTGTTTTAATAACTTAGGAAAAATCTGATCAAAACCACAACTGTGTTTGGATTTAAAACTTTCGACTATACTAGTTATTTCCTGTGGGTTAGTTGGATATAAAAACATAGAACAACTATTACGGTTATTTGATGCTGATGTAAACCCACCTATCTTAGTAGGATCCAAAGCGGCAAGTAACTTTGGAGCTATTTCAACAAAATGGTGGTTAAATTTATCTGCTAAATTACTCTTATCATCACTAGGTACTTTTGAGTTATTTTGTTTCCCGACTGTTAAGTTTATTAAATATCAAATACATTTTATTCACTATTAAACGACGTAGCGGTAAGTTTTTATTAAAAGATGTGTTGAATGCTAAAAACTGTATTATATCTAGGAGAAACTTTGAAAATCTGCTGCAAGGAGAAATCACGCTTCTGTAAATTGGTCAATTGTAAATTATTATCTTTGTGAACTCCGTGTAGGTGTGGTGTTCTCGTGTAGCGTGGTGTTAGTGTTCTTCTATGGTTGTCTGTCAAGTATTCCTTAAATTTGTAAAGTGCTTTATATATTGCGTTTTACAGGGATTTGGTTGGGTCCTTTTTTAGTTCGGTGTAAGCTCCATTTGCTAAATTCTTGAATTTTCTGCTGATATTTACTTACCAAAATTACAGTTGTTCTACCCTTGTCGGCTATTAATATTATTATACGCTTATCTTCTTTTAGAGCTTTGACAGCCTAAGTTTCTCTTTACTGATATTTGCTTTTGATCCTGTGCTTTTCCCCAGTTCATCTTTGCACAGTACTTTATATATTTTCTTTTCGTGTGTTGGCAGTACTTGACACACTTTTTAACTGCACTAGTAATTTTAAGTTTAGGAACTGTTGAGCATGAGCAGACTTTAAGATTCTCTGTTGTATTTAACTGTTTTCTAGACAGATTTACAATTGTTTTGTTGTTTGAATTGTGTCTTGTTAGGTTAATGTACTTGTTGATACTGACGTTTTTGAAAAGGTTGTTAACGTGTGTGGTTCTTTGCCTGTTGTATGTGTTTTTTGTATACTATGCGTGTTCAATGCAAAATTCCATCAAAATCAGAATTTAATATTTTATAATAAAGAGTTTTTAATATTTACTTACACTTTCAAAACCAATTTTATAAATTAAAAGATATTTAAAATCAAAATTATTTGGAAGCGGATATTTTTTGCATCTGCTTATTATATTATTATTTTTATTCAATATATAACTTTTACTTCAAAATATATACTAATTGGATCGTAACAAATTCTTTTCTTCAATAATTGGCTTAATCCTCTCGAGAAGTAAGTTTCCGAAAAGTTTAGATATTATCGTTAAGTACAAAAATATGTTTAAATATTAAATTGTAAAGTTTGTCTTAGGGTTGTAGATTTCCATTGACCCTTGTTTGATATTGCCATTCCTGACGTTACTTAGTAATTTATTATTCGGTCTATACCCTGGTCATATATTATTAAAATGGATCTCAATCAACACTAAAACCTAAGTAAGATTGCTGTTTACCACTTAGCGTTTATATCACGATATTTGAAAACAAGTTTTAGATACAGTTGTTTATAATCGTATAGTTCATATTGAGAAAACTTATATAGCAAATTCTATATATGTATATATATATATATATATATATATATATATATATATATATATATATATATATATATATATATATATATATATATATATTAAACATAGAGCTAAGATTAATACTATTATAAAAATTAATATTAAATTTTATTTTTAATTTTTTGAAAAGTATTAATCTTAGCTCTAGGTTTAATTGTATTTCCGAACATATATATATATATATATATATATATATATATATATATATATATATATATATATATATATATTGTTACGTTGTATTGTTTGTGAATGATGAGCAATGAGTGTTTTTAATAATATAGGGTTTTTATCGCGGTTCTCAAAGAATTAGTTTGTAAGCACTTTTTAAATTATCTTTATTATATCTATTATGAAACACACATATATATCTAACATAACCAATGTAAAATTTAAAATAAACTATCTTTAAATTAAAATTCTTATTAAACTAATTAAATTCTATAGACAATGTAAAATTTAAACAAACTATCTTCAAAATTGAAATTGTTATGACAATAACTAAATTATATTAACAAAATTTTGTACCTTTCTTTCACTGAATGCCTAAATGAACTGTTTTCCACTATATAGATTTTAATCACCACTCAATATCTTCGTTCTCAGCTTCGGTTATCCTTGTTTTTGTGAAATTTCTTTTTCCAATTATCAGCTTCCACCAATTTAAAATATTTTTCTTCACCAACATTTATAAATCACCAAGCAAACCAGCAAACAGCATTTATATTTATTCTTCTTTTCAGTATACCAATATCCAATCACCAAATATATTATATATTTATATTTATTCTTCTTTTCAATATACCAATATCCAATCACCATATAATTATCATAAGTTGATTTATACTAATCTCCAATCATAATATAATTTTTAATTTCTTCCAATATCCAACCAATATTCTTCTAATATACTTTCCAATATTATTAAATTTTAATACTAAATCACCGATTATTACATACTTTATACTTTCTTCCTAATTCTGACTAAACTGTAATTGATCTGACTTCTTCTTACTAACTGAATGGCTTATTTCATGCTAACTCTAACTAACTTTCATACTAAACTGGCCATCTTGAATCCAAATCACCGAGTATTTATACCTTTTCAATCTTCCAGAACCATCTAGCAGGAAATCCTGTTCGATTTGTTCTATTCCCTACCTATATGAATGTTCTGGAAAAAGTATATCTTGGATCCATAGACATAATCATATTCGAGAACGTTCTACCGTAAACAAAGGTCAAATTCTGTATTCTGGAGAATTCTTTAATTTTCTATTTATAATTTAGTTGACATTTAGGCTTTTCAGATCAGAATATACACTTAAATCAGTAACTAACACTCTAATTTAATAAACTACACATTTTAAACAACATATTATCATAACCCCACTTTATATTCGTAATTATTACTTAAACGTCACTTCAGAGTATGTATATCTGGTTGCCTACGCACATGGCTCACTTAAATATATTTACAATATTATAATTACTAAAATAAAACTTTTTTTACTTATTACATGCTAATTTCTTAAAAATGCCCTCACATAAATAATTTTTATAAAATTTTCTAGTATATAACTTATTAAAATAACCAAATACTTTTAATATCTAATATTATCTAGTATATAACATATAAATTAATTTTTTAAACACTATTTTTCCTCCTCCTATGACCAATATCATTTCAATATATATACATATACATATATATATATATATATATATATATATATATATATATATATATATATCTTTTGATATATATCCTTCAGGAGAGTCATACCATGAAGGAGCTCTTTGAAGAATTCGGCATCCCTAAGACTAGAATCGTTGGCCCCTGCACGGATGAGGAAGGGAACATAGTGGTTGGAGTGAGAAAGTTGCTCGGAGAGGGCAAAAACCTACTTTGGTTTGCACTCATATTAAATTTAGTTGGTACAAATACAGATGACCTAGAGTATGTAAGCAATGCGGTGATAAAAAAATAATTACCGAAGTTAAAACCATAGTCACTTTTGCTAGACGTAGCAAACAAAGAAACAATTTCATAAAGCCAGTCTGACACTTGTTCACTCCTTGAAATGATATTCAAGTGTAACGATTAATTGGAGCGAGGTGTATTAATTCGAATTTAAATAGAAATCACTCCACCGTGCTCCAATGCTCTAGACCATCCCGTTCCCCCTATAGCACTCTGATGCGAGATAGCGGGACAATATCAAATCCTTTTCATGTTTAAGTCCCGAATACAAGGACTGCAACATGGTCCCTAACCGAACCAGATGCTGGCTAGCGTTAGACTCTTTATTCCTGCTATCCTCTTGTGATTTCGCAATGGTAAAATTGTTTTCTCAGGCCTTAAGTCTCTGCTCCGGGCTATATCCAGTTCGGAGACTTAGTGCTCGAGAGTTTGGGCCCTACGTGTCGGGTCTTTTGGTTATTGTAAATTTTTTTGGTGACTTGAGCCGGTTTTTGTTATTATTTTTTTTACATTATTTGGTTGCCGAAGGCGTTTTTCATATAACCGTTTTTGGTATATTTTTTTGTAGGATGTCTGAAAACAATATTATTAGTGAGCCTACTTAGAGATTATAAATATCTGCTTTGATAGAGCTACGAACTATGCTCTGATTTGCCTTTTTGTTTTCTCTCTAAGGTATATATTTATTTTTATCCAGTATTTGTTGCTTGGGACACTTGTGCTTTCATCGATGGAATGCATCATATCTCATTACCTCTCGCAGTATGGGACTTTGCTGGTTCTTCAGCTCCGCAGATGTTATTCTTATTTTTTTTCTGTCACCATATCTGTCACCCTGACCTGTTGCAGTTCTCTAAACAGAAAACGTTCAGCGACGTATCTTGGTAACTTAACTGCTTCCTTAAGCTGCTGTTGTGAGCCGCTTGGATCTTTTTCGTAGTTGTTTTACAGACGTATCCCCATGCAAAAGATGCGTATGTGAGTATCGGTAATATAATGCTTTTTATTAATCGTATCTTCATTTTCGTTCTTGGTTTACTTCTTTTACCTGGGAGTCCTCTTATTGACGCTTTTGTCATGTTGGCTTTTTGTATTGTGGCGTCTACATGTTGTTACTTAATTCTTTATCCATTATTACTCCCAAGTATTTAGCTTTTTCTTTTTATTCGAGGAAATTATTTTGCACTGTCAATTGTTCCTCTCGCTGTCTATTTTTAAAGAACCTATTTGAAGAGTTTAATGATAATTTTTCATTGCATACTCGAATTTTCCGATGTTGTCTAACTCTGTTTGCAGTCGAATTCCAGATGATCTTGGAACATCGGCGGTATATATTGTATACAGTAGTGGTGACAAGACTGCTTCTTGTGGTACTTCAGCCTCCGGGCTTCCGAGTTCAGACAACACTTGTCCTATTTAAACTCTGAAGCTTCAGTTGCTCAAGTACGAAAAGATTAGTATTGTCATTGCCCCCCTAAAGAGCCTATGTCTTAGCATTGCATTTGCTATGTTGGTTATTAATACTATGACTTTTTTTCGGAAAGTATTTCAGAGTTTTATTTGTTATTTGATCTGGTCCAAGTCCTTTCCTTGGCGAACTGTTTTTAATTAGTTCGTTTACCTCCTCCGGTAATGTTAGAGGGGTGATCTCGTTTGGTTTCTTGGGCCTTTTTTGTTGTTCTTGGACTCCTTCTATAAAGTTTATCTTCGTCTGGGTAATAATTTAGTTTGCATTCTTTCTCCAGAGTCATTCTTATCACCTCGGATTTTTTTTTCGATAAAGTGGACAATTCCATTCTCGCCATGTATTGGGGAGATTTGTTTTCTGTCATTTCTTAATATTTTTTGTAACTTTCAACTATTTTGCATATTTGGTCCTTATTCTTCCATATCTTGGACATGGTTGTCCCAATTGCGGTTACGGTGTTTTTTGCCACCGTTTTGACTTCTTTATTTAATCGATTTGACCTGTTTTTGTCCACCTGGTTTCTTGTACTTCTGGCTGGTTTGGTTCTATTCTTTTCCCTTATCTTTTCTTCTCTTTATGTTTTGGTTTATGTCCTTAAACCTTCTAATATTTCTGTTTCCTTTTCTGTAGTACTGTAGACGCACCAACGTGTTTATTAAAAACTCTTATTGGAAACTTTTGGTATAATGCATACCAATTAGATGGAATTCCATCTACTATATGCTCCAAAAGTTTGCACTAATGTCTTCTTATATAACTAATATTGGCGATACCTCGTTTAAAAAAACACTGAAAATAACTTAGGGTGTAGAAATAGAATCAGTCAATGAAATTGTAAGAATTTTATTGCCTTTTGCTGGGGCAACAAAGAAGATCTAAGGTTCCCAATACATTACTGCTAACCTTGTGTCTATAATCGAAATGTTATTAAAAAATCTCTTCGCAAAATATAGTGCAGCCCAACAGTTATGCCAAAACTTGTAACTAGCTTATAAAAATCCTCTGCTGTAGAATGCTGCACACACCGAGCAGGTCCAAAAAATTATTTATAAATCCGTAGATAGCGGGCAAAGCCACATCTAATTTAGACGGCGAAGTCATGAAGTACCTTGCCTAAATTTAAAAACTTTATGCTTCCTGCTCTTTCCAGACTGGAGAGGCGAAAGTGGGTTCAAAATCAAACGCTGTTTGATCTTCACACGTTTTGGACAAGGTCAGGTTCCCTAGAAACACAGATTCCAGGGAAACTAAAGAGCAGTCTAAATATAACCTTGTAATCTATTGGGTACTAGCTATTGGTTAAAAAAAACCGTATACCGGTTTTTGAAATAACCGGTCTTTTGGACCAGTTATAACAGCCAGGTTAAACAGTAAGTAAAACAAAACCTGTATAGCCGAATCCCGTTGTTTTGTTAACAACCGCCATCGTAAGTAGAAGCATAGAGCAAAAAAATGTATCTTTACTTTTTCTTTATGTGCCGTCTTCTACCGAAGGTTGGCGACCATCAAACGATAGGTTTCTCTGTTTTATGCCGCATGTATTATGTTCGCAGCTTCTGGTATTTGAAACCATTCTTTCAAGTTTCTCAGCCAGGATTTCTTCTTTCTGCCCAAACCTCTTCTACCTTCAATCTTGCCTTCCACGATAAGCTGTAGCAGACTGTACTTATCATTACGGAACACATGGCCCACGTATGACTCTTTCCTCCTTTTTACAGTTGTTAACAATTCCACCTCTTTACCCATTCGTCTTAATACCTCTGTGTTGGTCACTCTCTCTGTCCAAGGTATTCTCAGTATGCGTCGATACAGCCACATTTCTAGAGCCGCTAACTTCTTTATAGTTGTTGCTGTTAACGTCCACTCTTCAACTTCGTCAAGTAGCGTAGAGAGTACGTAGCATTTCGTGGCGCGCCATTGAAGGTTAACGCTTAGGTGGCGGTTGCTTAAGAGCTTTCTCATTTTGATGAATTTGGATCTTGATATTTCAATTCGGATCTTAATCTCTACGCCTGGATCCCACTTATCATTTACTGTATATCCCAGATATTTAAATCGGTGTACTCTTTCAATATTCGGCTTCAATATTCAGGTCGATATGTTGAATGTTCTTTTTACTGATCACCATAAATTTAGTTTTTTTTCTATTGATCTTCAGTCCAAATTGGTTGCCAGTTGTATTTACTCTATTTTGCATCATCTGTAAATCTTCGATGTTATCGGCCAGTATAACAGTATCATCTGCATATCGAAAATTACTTATTGGTACGCCATTAATCTTAATGCCCTCGTTGTACTCTTCCAGTGCCTCTAGAAATATTTGTTCCGTGTACAGGTTGAAAAGCAGTGGCGAAAGAATACAGCCCTGTCCAACCCCTCTCGAAATGGTTACGTTTTCACTCACCATATGTCCACTCTTCTTGTAGGCTGTTTGTTTTCAATATAGATTTTTTATAATCTGGATGTCCTTAGTGTCAAGTCCTGTAAGATGTAATAGTTCTATGAGTTTGTCGTGTTTGATAGTACAGAATGCTTTCTCATAGTCGATAAAACAGGCGTAAACATCTTTATGTTGATCCAGACATTTTTGAATCCAGACTTGTATTGCAAAGAGCGGCTATCGAGTTTCAAAACCGCATCTAAAACCGAACTGTGTTTTACTTATGCTGTGTTCTAAGTTTGCTCGTATTCTGGAATGGAGAATACGCAAGAATACTTTAGAAGTGTGACTCATTAAACTTATAAGGTGATATTCACTACACGTCTTGAAATTCGATTTCTTGGGAAGGGGCGCATATGTAGATTTCAACCAGTCCGATGGAATTTGACCAGTACAGTATCTTATTAAACAGTTCCAATACTACATTCAGGTTGTTCTTGTTAAAAACTTTTAAAAATTCGACTGGTATTTCATCGCATCCTGTTGCTTTCCCATCTTTTGTTTAATCTATAGCTTTTATCACCTCACTGTTCAATAATTTTGGTCCATTCAGATCAAGAGTGTTCGTAGAAATATGACGATAATCCATAAACAAATCTTTTATGTAATTTGCCCAAGTCTGTAACTGTTTTTCTTTATCTACAATAAGTTTGTTGTTCTCGTCTATTAACCTACCAAACTGTTTTTTCTTGTTAGTATAAGTAAACTCCTTGATTTTTTATGCATATTAAAGCTATCGTGTCTTCGTTCTAGCTCTTCTATCTCTTGACATTTTTCTTGTAACAATTTCTCTTTGGATTCTTTTATCTTTCTGCTGACAGTTCTATCCAGTTCTGTATATTGTTCGGGATTATTCTTAGTTTCCCTCCTTCTGTCCAGAAGGTGTAATATTTTATCTGTCATTAATTTGTTCTTCTTCTTCCACTCATAGTCACCAATGACTTCTTTCGCACCGTTGCATATAGCGTCCCTTAAGTTGATCCAGTCTCTTTCAATATCATCAGTATTGGTTGTTAAAGAAACATTAGTATTAATTTTATTTGTAAGCTTGACGTTTATCTCGGGATTTCTAAGTTGATCCATATTTAATCTTTTGTTATTCTGTTTCTAGATTAAGGTTTTTAGTCTGACTTAACGATGACGTATTTTATAAATGGGATTTAATGTTGATAAAAAACCAGATGAGTATTAGTATTTGTATACAAAAAAGTATTTTAAAAAATAAAATTAGCAAAATTGAGCCAGTATACAGATAAAGTGAAAGATTATATTGGTTATGGTGTATAGTGTATAAACTATGGTGTTGGCAAAGAGACCAGATAGGTAAAACGAGAAAAATAAAGCTAGACAGGTGAAGGAGCGGCTAGAATACAACACATATTTTTTTATTTTATAAATACAATTTATACTTTTAAACAAAAAACATTTAATAATACCCATAAAACCGCTGCCTTGAACCCGAATTTATTTATTATTTATTCAGTCTGTACCTAAAAACACTTGATTTAATCGTAAATAATAATATAGATCGATTACTTGTTAATGCTGAATACTGTCAAAACATTACATACTCTTTTGTCGTGTCATCAACGGAAAGAAAAGAGTAGAAAATTAATTGTTGTATCAATAAACGTTCGTAAAAAGTGTATTAATGGCTTAATTATTAGGTCCATTCATTAATAAACAAAGTAAATTAGTTTAGCTCTGAATCGCTGCCTAATTTGGAGCAGTCATTATTGTCGAAAGGGATATTAGAAGGTTGTTAAAATTATATTAACCTTGTCAAATAGAACAAAAGAGTGTTTTAGTCAATATTAAACCGTTTTATTTATAGAGATAAATTAAGCAAGCGGCATATTTTTTATATTATTACAAGTACGAGAAGTATACTTGATTAATTTTTCTTGTTTTATTTTTTGTAATGGCTTTTCTTGATTGTCTTCTATATAAGCTTGTATTTCTGTTGTTGATAATTTTAACATTTCTGGTATTTCTTCTTTATAGTAGTTAGAAGTTTTTGAGTCCAGGTTTACCTTGCTGTCTACAGATGGCCATGAGAGATGGCAGATTTTTTAGTGAAGTGAACAGTTTTTAAGTGAAGTCTAGACGTAAACTCAATCGAACATGTTTGGGACATGCTTGCAAGAAGGATACGAAGTCGTATTCCTGCCCCTTTAACCTTAAATCAGCTACAAGAAGTCTTTTTACAGGACTTTTTTGTTCGTGAGAATTCAGGCAATAATTCAAGTACGTGGAGCAAACATTCATTATTAAAATCAGTTCGGACACATGATATAATTTTTTATTTATTATTTTATTTTTCGCTTTTTTGAGTAGTTGGATTTGACATTTAATGTTTTATCCATCTGAACTACATATTTCTTGCTGTCTTTAAAATTCGTCTGTTTGGTCTTTGATAAATAAAAATTGCATTATTTTTTTATTTGAAAAGTTTCTGTAGTAAACTAAACTTTCTATTTATAAATTAAAAAGTAAATGTCTTAGTAAAATGCAGAAAGCATGTTGTTTTGTAAACATTGCTTAAAAATAATCTTGTCTGAAATATTTTTCAGAAGTTTAGAGTATAACTTTCCGCGAGAAGAACACTAGTAAGAGAAGTTCACAAAGCAATTTTTTGCTTTTTATTCCCAGCAAGACTACCTGCTTGCATTTTCATTTAATTAGATACTCTATTGAAAACTTTTAATGCATACCCAGATTCCCTTAGTTTCTTACAATTAAAACACAAGTGAAGTTTCTAAAACTTCATTGGTGAATTCATTGCAATGGAAACTTAGTTCTTTTGATCATTATACAAATTTGAGTTATAAACTTGCATAATTAGTAGAATTAGTGAAATCAATATATAAGTTCATAAATATTAATAGTCCGTTTTGGCATAAGTCTGATTTTCAATAATTTATTTTTAAATTCGATTATTTTTGAATATTTTTGTAGCAATAACGATAGGAATATCCTTAACAACATTTAAACTACGGTTTAAATTTATTTAACAAGACAAGTAAAATTAAATAAGGACTGAGATGGATGCAGTAAGGAAATATGCATGGATATTATTATACTAAGATCTCTATAAAATAATTAGGCAGGAAAACTTCTTACCAGAAAAATAATTTAAGGATACAGAATATGAAGAACACACTGTGATCATAGGAACGAGTATGGAAGATCTATACAACATCTTATCGAAAAAGTATGACGAGTGCTGCGATGGGAAATGTTATTCAATTAATTAATCCCTTTGAAAAAGGTATATTTCCAGGGTGAATAAAGACAGCTATTATTATTCCTCTTCATAAGAGTGTTGAAAAATCGAATATCTGCTACTATGTCGTTTCTCGTTAAAAACAACATTTTATCACAAAGAAAGCACTAAACAATAATCTTAACACTGCTACTATTTTTTGTGACTATGCCAAAGCTTTTGATTGTGTTAATCACGACATTTTGATAAAAAAAATAAATTTTAACGAAACTTTGAATTGGTTAGAATCTTACTCGAGGAATAGGGAACAACTAGTTTAAGCAAATGATACTGACTCTAATGACAAAAGCATTGCATGTGGAGTATCAAAAGGTTTAGTATTGAGTCCTCTACTTTTCTTATATTTATAAATGACATTGCTAACTTAAAAATCGATAAAACAACTTTTTTTGTTTGCTGATAACACAAGTATCACCTGGAGGAACTCTAATATTGCAACTCTTCATGCAACTATAACTTCTGATCTACTTAAAATAAAAACCTAGTCCGACCCCAATTTACTCTCTTTTAACGTGGATAGGAGTATTATTATCCCATAAATGAGCACTTCATACCTTGTGTTATGTATGCTTCTCATGTACGCATATACTTGGCAACGTTGCACTTGGTAAATGGAACCACAAGTGACATCTGTGACATGACAACACACTTAGGTTAGGGACTCCATGTGAACAAGAATAACAATGGTAATTTATATATCCTTATAAAGCTTAATAAAACCTATCGTAAGTAGCTTTATGTTATATTATGTCCCACAGTCCTAAAGAGGGATACATTACACCTTGCTTCTTAATAACAACCAGATCAGTATCGTTGAATCTGTAAAATTTCTTGGTATTTTTAAAGACAGCAAAATTAAATGGTCCCTTCATATCGATTTGTTATGTAAGAAACTAGGCTCAGCCTGTTATGCAGTAAGTTCTCTTTCGAAGCAAATCCATTTAATATCTTCCAAAATAACATATTTTTCTTTGTTCGAGTCTCATCGAAAGAAATCTATATTGTATTCGGCAATAAATTATACAACAATTTCCCTTTGCAACTTCTTTCCTTAAAGTCGGTAAAATGACAAAAACCTATCTACCTGAAAGACTATATTATTCAGTGAAAGAGTTTCTTAACTAATAAATAAGAAATTACAGTACGTTTATATACAAGTAACTAAAGTATGTATATATATATATATATATATATATATATATATATATATATATACATATATATATATATATATATTTGGGTATCACATGCAGCTAATTAAACTTATTAATTTGTAAGGTTTTCTTATGCAATTTGCAATTTATTTAAATTTTGCAATGGATTGTGTATTTTACTATTTTTTATTTTGTGATATTTACGTACGTGACGACTTATGTAACTTCATTAAATTTTAAATTGGTATTTTTCAGACTTTTTGTAAGTTTATCCATAAAAATGTAAAATTTTCGGTGACAATAAAACATATTTCTATTCTATTCCATTCTATAACAATATTGAATCATCTGTTTACATTTTTATGATACTTATTATATATAATTACCTACATCATTATTTTTAAACATCTTATTTAATTTATATAATAATTAAAATTAAAAACCAAAATTTAATTTATATAATAATTAAATTTACTATCAAATGATATTTATAAATAAAGATTTTGTCTGAATTTGACAGGTCTGTGAGAAGTAAACGAGATATGCTTTATTAATCCGTTAGCAGGTGGCAATAGGAGCAAACGGAATAATTTATTAAATTATTTTAATATTATACGATTTCTTTAAAATATAAATAATTAATAAATAATAACGTTGCTATACCGCCTACTGTACAATCTTTTTTTTTTAATTTTCCATTATGAATTGAATTGCGAATTGAATATATAATATAAAATATGAATTCTCTTGTAGATTTCTTTCCTCACGGTACTTTACCATTTCGAGAAATTTTGGAAAAAGCCATCTTTTTTTCATATCTTCCAAAGTCATCCATGTCTCTTCTATCCATAGTAAAACCATAGTGATAAGTTGAGAACGAAAGAAAAAAAGCAAATTAAATGAAACGTTAAGTTATTCTGTAAATTTTATAGTAGCATTCTCGTGAGGTTTTTTTTTAATTTGTAGTATGTTTTGATAGAGTTAAATCAAGTCGAAAGCTCAGCAAACCTTAAAGAGTTACACTTAAAGGCCAATAAATTACTTAACGGCCAATAAATAATATTAGTTTTTTAATAAGGTCAATAAATAATTTTATTTTTTTGAGTTGCATAAATATAAAACAATGACGGTTTTTCAACGCGCGAATAATTGTCCATGTGCGAATGTTCGTTAATTCCGCAAAATTTTAACTGTTGGCTTTGTAATTTTTTATTGTCATTGCAAAAGTCAAACGCACTCGAACAACACCGAACCCAACAAAAGACGAAGACACCCGACAACACGACAATAACAACGAGACAACGCGGCGTCAGTTTCCGCTTACAAGCGAAGCAGTAACATCAGAGAACAACCCAACACAGAGAAGCGACAGTCCTTTGAAGTTACGTGGCCAAGCCGCCAATGACAGCTAACAACCAGAAAATTAATAGTCAGTGGGCATATCACACAATATAAATTCTTAAGAGCGTAGGCGCAAAATTTCGGGCCAATGTTATTTAAATGCATTCATTTTTTCCGAATCGTGAAAAAACTAATAAGTATTTTTGATTTAAACGCAGAGTGAAAGACTACATTATTACTGAGGGCCGAAAGTCCCTGAAAACTTCTATAATGTTTATTTTAATAAGTTACAGGGGTGAAAAAAAAAGAGAAAATTTAGTGTGATTTTTAATTTGAAATATCTCATTCAAAAAAACTTTTTGTTTATTCTAAGGGACTTTCAGCCCTCGGTAATAATGTAATCTTTCATTCCGTATTTAAATTTTTCTAAAATATTTGTTAGTTTTCTCAGAATTCGAAAAAAAATGATTGCATTTAAAAAGAATTGGCCCGAAATTTTGCGCCTACGCTCTTAAATCAAATTGAGCATTTATGTTGACTTTCAATAAATATGAAATATTGCACTAAATAGTTACCTGCAGGGCCGACTTTTGTTGACATTCTTAATGGTGTAATTATTTTTTATTTACAAAAGGTAATTTACTGATGCCACCAAATGATGCCTGATGCCTACAAAAAGTAGATGAGTACCTATTTAGTTTTTTCATAATTTAATGTAAGTTTGTTTATTTGCAACCATGTTTTTGCAATTTTGAAGTCTTGTTCTGTTGGAATTTTAAGATTTTCCCAATTATCGGTCTAATTATGTTTCCAACAATTTTTAGTTTGAGCATTTTAGTAATTTCTTTGTTTCGTTTAAGAGCGTAGACGCAAAATTTCGGGCCAATGCTTTTTAACATTTTTTTGGAATCCTGAGAAAACTAACAAATATTTTTGTAAAATTTAAACACAGAATGAAAGATTACATTATTACCGAGGGTTGAAAGTCCCTTAGAATAAACAAAAAGTTTTTTTGAATGAGATATTTGAAATTAAAAATCACACTAAATTTTCTCTTTTTTTTCACCCCTGTAACTTATTAAAATAAACATTATAAAAGTTTTCGGGGACTTTTGGCCCTCAGTAATAATGTGGTCTTTCATTCTGCGTTTAAATTTTTCAAAAATACTTATTAGTTTTTTCAGGATTCGAAAAAAATGAATACATTTATAAAACATTTGCCCCAAATTTTGCGCCTAAATCAAATATTCTCGTGTATAAAACCCTCTATATATTTTTATTTCTTAAAAATACTATATTCGTATTGTTGTCTTCGAGCGCGCCGACATTTGGCCACCATCTGTTGATTTTTTGACCTGAGCCTTCGGAGACTTGCGTCTTTCAATAAAAGAAATAGCACTGACACCAAATTTAATGTTTTCATTTTGAACTAGGTATCCCTTGGCAGACCAAAGTTTATTTTTTTATAGCTCGGACAGACACGTCGGCGTCGGCTTACTGTTCGAAAGTCAAACCAATACTATTATGTAATTAGTAATAACTAATAATAATTACAAAGAAATAGTAATTACCTGTTATTATTCTTAGGAAATCTAAATAAACTTATTCCTTTTCCTGTCACAGATGAACATCCGCGAATCGCACAAATATATCCAGACATTTTAAATATAAATTAAACTTTTAACTATAAACTATAACTATAAACTTATATATTTAACTATAAACTATAACTATAACCTTTTAACTATAAATAAATTATATAAATGGTCAAATGCACTTGTTGTGTCGAGTATTTACCATAGACGCCTACGGACTATCGAAAACAACCAGAATTAAAGAAAAAGCACGTGTTTTTGACAGTAATACAACCAGAATCGGGCATGCGTATACAAAAATGGTACACGCTTTTGGACCGCTATGTCGCTTCTATGTGTCTCTGTTATTCTAGGGTAACATCTCCAGAAGGTGCCAACCCCTAGTGTTGGCGAAACGTAGAGAACTTATCTCAGAAGACAACGGCCTAACAGCCCGAACAGTTTAACAAACTAAATTTTTAAATCATTGAATTTTTTATTTGTTTTTTTTTTAATTGTTAATACAAAATATACGTGAGAAAGTCTCCTTAGGTATGATAGTTTATTTGTGCTACTAAAAGTTTTATTTCGATTTCAAAACTGAAATATCTAGCTTCATTAAATATTAAATAAAGCTCTTTTATGCAGCGGTATATGTTAGAATTTTTTAAATTCATATTTAAGTCACAAGAAGCCAGAAAACTGACATTTTCGTGAAAATTTCATAGCTCGTGTGAGTTATTCATACGTTGAGTCGATCGGTGGTCGTATCGCGAAAAAGTGAATTACTAACCACCGTTTCTGACTTTATAAGCAACTGACACGACAAACTACGATTAATTTCTAAAAATTTGCGTAATCAATACGTCGATAGCGTTTTACTTATTGACGGGTTTCGTATTTCTCCGGAACTGGTCTAAGATGTAGGATATATAATTAAAGTTTATTAAGTTTTCCCATATTTTGGTCTAAGTATTGATAATATTTTCGGGTGTACAAATGTGCTTTTACGGTCTTACCTCCGAATTTTTTTACTGTGAACCGATGTGCATGAAATTTTGGAATTAGGCTCATCTTACCCTTAACTTCAAAAGTGAAAATGATTTGAACTCCGCCTATTATTTTTAAGGGGTGTGAACAACCCTTTAAAAATAATTTAATTTAGAGTAAAAAATTGCCGATTTATATTTACGATATATATGAGCCATGTTATGTTTTACGTTATGTTATGTCTAATACACATTATAATAGTTTTGGGTCTCTATTATACTGCGTACTTTCACATTGCTCCAAATATTCACACTCCGAAATTTTCAGTTACTAAGTAGAAAAAAATATTTTTTTCTACTTAGTAAATATAAGTTTTTGGACCATAACTCCTTCAATTTTCGTGCTATCACAATTTATAAAAAACCGTTGTAAAGGTAATTAATAGAGCTACAACATCCTTTGTTGCAATATATATTAAAAAACCTTTTTCTGAAACGGTGAATGGTTAAAGGGCTTAAGAGAGGCTATGATTGCGCTGCCACGCGCTCTTTAAACATTCATATCTCCGTCAATTTTTGTTTGACAGAAAAAACCAAAAAACCAAATTGTTTGTCAGAAAGATATCTAAATTTTTTATTCCTACACTTTTATACGTATCTGTCGTCATTTCTGAGATATTATGAAAAAAATGTGGTCTTTTTTAAAATTTGGAATTTTTTTTAATCGCCACTTTTTTGAAAAATATGTGTTCTGAAGCAGACAAACTGATACAATCTATCAAATTCTTCATAATAAAGTTAATAAAGTTAATTCTAGGCGGAATACGATTAATTTTAATTTTGGTGGAAATGGCACTTATGAAACCCATTGATTTAAAAGAAAAAACATCACATGCTCCTCTTATTTGCAATACAGCTCACTTATTTTACGTGGAAAAGACTTTTAATAGTGCTCATTTTAAACCCTTTTTTATTAGAATGCCTAAAATGCATCTGCTCGCCGCTAGATGGCATTGGCAACATCGATTAAATTTCAGACAAAATAAAAAACGGCTTTGATCTTTAATATCTAGCTTAATAATACACTTAGAATAATAGTTTATTCGTCTTCCGGGTTTGGACCGGGTTAGTGTTCTGAGCTGTTGGACGTGAATCCCTGTCCTGGCATTTGGTTTTCACCTCTGGCTGCGTTGAGTAGTTGAGTTACTGTGACCAAATGCCCACCTTGGTAGTTAGTATTCGCCTCTGGTTGCGTTGAGTAACTGAGTTACCGTTGCTAACTACCCATCTTCCTGTCTTTTTGTTTCTTTTTCTTTTTTGTTCTCCTGAAGAAGCTACATACAATTGTAGCGAAACGTCGAGATGAACCCACTTTTGGGTCACTCACAAATGACACGGTCCAAACCCGGAAGACGAATAAACTATAATTCTGACTCTGGCCGTGGAAGCCTACGATTTCATTTACACTTAGAATACTTTATAAAAAAACTATATTGTTAATTTTTTTACCTGCTACAATTTTGATTTTTATAAAATTTTCGATAAAACGTATATTTTTGGAGATATTTGCAAAAAATCGATGAAAAACGTGAAAAAATTGCGAATTTTCAATTGCCAATAACTTGAAAAGTAGGTATTAAATTTTTTATAAAACTTTATAGATCATTTTTTCCTTAAAATTAGGCCTTCTATAGATATCTGAGGTTATTTTGAAAAAAAAAATCACCCACGAGAAGGGTTGGCAACCACCCCCAGGGTGGTTGCGGGGTTTAAATCATTTTCACTTTTGAAGTTAAGGGTAAGATGAACCTAATTACAAAATTGTATGCAATTCGGTTCACAGTAAAACAATTCGGAGCAACAATGCTTCAATGACTGCACTAAATAAAGTGAATCAAATATTAACCAGTCCCAGGTATTCAATATGACTAAGTTAACTTCACACTGATCTCAGTCTTATAGATTATTGGACAAAAATAGGACTTCGCTGGGACATGAAGTTCGTGACTTTATCGACAGATGTAATATCTCGTTCTATATATGTCATGTCCATTTTACAATTAAGAATATAAACAAGAATGTTTGCATGATATAACTGTGTACCATTTTTTTTCTGTGTGACTTTTTAATTTCTATAAACTTGGATTATTTTTAATTATTTAAACAAATGATGGTATTGTCGAATTTTATGCATGATTTTTTAAATTAATTTGTCTATACAGTACACCCTTGATACTCAGACGTTTTGCAATCCGACACGCTCGGCGGAGAGAAGAATGCAGATAAGTCGGATATTTATCTAAATTTATTTAGAATTTAAGTGAAAAGATCACCAAATTAGACTTAATTGAACAACTTTAGAAAGAACGTCTCACTCTTGTATTATGTGCGAATGCATCAGGATCCCACAAATTGAAATTGCTAATCGTGAGTAAGTTCAAAAAACCTCGTCCCTTCAAAAATGTTAAAATTGAGAAAATACCAATTACGTGCATGTGACAAAGCCGTACTTGGGTGACAAAAGAAGTTTTTTTGGATTGGTATAAGAACAGCTTGGTCCCACAAATTAAAGATGAGCTCAGAAAAAAGAAACTGTCAGTGAAAACCTTCCTCTTGTTAGACAATGCTCCAGGACATGCTGATAAGGACGAATTAAAAATCGAAACTGCCGATGTATATATCAAGGCAATGTACTTACCGAAATATACCACTGAATTGATTCAGCCCATAAATTAAAACTCTCAAGGCACACTACAAGAAACAACTCGTTGTGGATATTGTAAGTCAACATAATACTGACATCACTTCAATTTTGAAAAACTTTTACATTAAAGTTGCGACTATCAATGCTGTGTTTCCCTGGCAACAAGTCAAGCCTGTTCTTCTTCTTTTGGTGCCTATCCTCTGTGGATGTTGGCAATCACGTTGGTCCATATAACTTTGTTGACAGCTGCTCTAAATAGATATATGGTAGTCATTCCTGCCCACTGTCTGATGTTCTTCAACCGCGATGTCCTTCTGCGCCCTTGAGATCTTTTGCCTTCTATCTTGCCTTGCAAAATTAGTTGAATTAGTTCATACTTCTCATTGCGCATCACATGCCATAATCATTTCCAGATCTTTATTTATACGTTTTATCACGGTGTTGTTTGTAACATGATGGATATAGGTAATTCTGAGCATGCGGCGGTAGCACCATATTTCGAAGGCTTCTAATCGTTTGGGTAGATCTTAGAATCGTTTCTAAAAGGGTAGAAAATACATAGCATCTCAAGACTCTTGTACTACTACTACTACTAAGGATTTCCACAGTTTTCACTGTCTTCCTTCACTCAACCGTTTTCTCCAATTTTCCCTGTCATTCCAGTTTCCATCTCGCAGGGTTCTTTTCTCCATAGCCTCGTCGATTTTATCTCTGAATGACCTTCGGGGTCTTCCTCTCTTTCTTTTTCCAATCGGGCTCCATTCTGTGATTTTGTTTATCCAGCGTCCTCTGTCCGCTCTTCTGACGTGGCCGTATTAGGATAGTCTCTTCTCCTCTATATAGTCGATTATGTCTGATTGCACTCCCATTCTCCGCTTAATCTCTGCGTTTTCTATTCTGTCTCTTTTTGTAAGTCTACAGCTTCTCCTCAGGAACTCCATTTCTACTGCTCTTATTCTACCTCTATTTCTCTTGTTTATTGTCCAGTTTTCGGACCCATATGTCAGGATACTTCTTGTCAGGGTATTATATATTCTCTTTTTTGTCTTTATCGTAATGTTCTTATCCCACAACACTGAGTTTAGTTGTCTTATACAGTTTCTTGTTTGTCTCAGTCTGTTGTTTATATCTTCTTCTGTTGTTCCCTGGTTCGATATTATGGTTCCTAAATGCTTGAATTTATCTGTTCCATTTATTTGTCTTCCCTCGCCTATCTCTAGGTTTCTCATATCCTTGTTTTCTGTTGTTAGGTATTCGGTTTTCTCTAAGTTTATTTCCATTCCGTTGTTTTTATATTCTTCTTCTAGTTTTCTGAGCATAAAGCTGAGATCTTCTTCATCTTGTGCGATGACTACTTGATCGTCGGCAAAACTTAAGGTGTATAGGTTATACAAGACTCTTGTTCTTATATCAATGTTCAGGTGCATATAATATAAAATGTTCCTAAGGCGATTGAAGACAGCTCTCGCCTTTTCTATACAACATCTTATTTCCTGTGAGTGGTCCCATTTCTTATTTAGGCTGCATCACAGGTATATAATTTTGTCGATTGTTTTCAAGGGTTCATTATTAGCTGTGAATTGATGCTGTATTACGTCGACAATAGAATGTTTTTATGTTATGCCTGAAAATACCAGAAACTTGCCTAAAAAGGAATTTGAAAATAAAATTAAAAAAATATTGATGAAAATTTTCTTTTATTTAATTCATGAATATTTGCATAATAACATAATTTTAATTTTACTTGAGGTTTTGTATATATTTGATATGTGTAAGAGTTTATATTTTTAACATGAACAAACAGTATTGAGTATTTTTTTCGTTTTTATCATAATTATATTGAAATGATATTTATTTTGGTGGTGACGCGCTGAAAATCGGTACCTAGACGAATTTCAGTTTGTCTGATATTGACGCCAACCAAGAACATTTCAGCTTTAGGTCGATTGCAAAACGACTTTTATTTATTCCGACCGAAAATGGATAATAAAATGACTGCTAAATTTTAAAACCCACGAAAGCTTTTTGTATAAATGTTAAAAGAATAGTAACGACGTAAAATTGCTAATATTGCTAGAAATGCTAATAAGTTTGTGTTGACAATGTTGCCAAGGCTTGCTTTAAAAGGATCAGGGTACATGCAAAGTATATAGATATTTACCTACGGTGACCTAGTTTTGAATTTCACTTGTATAAATTACTTCTACTTAACTAAATGAAACACGAGTTTAGTTGAACATTTGTGTCAATTTTTAGATTTATTAAAAATTAAAATATTAAAATTTTTAAAATTTTTTAAAGCAAATATCTTTCAAAATATATGGCACCTTGGTAAATTTAAAGAAAATTATGCATATTTTCTTATATTTTTTTTTATCACATATATATATATATATATATATATATATATATATATATATATATATATATAAATATAAATGTATATATATTATTGTGATATTTAAAGTCTTGGTGCGCCAAGCAATAATTAGCTAATTAATTTTTTTGATTAATTAAAATTATTTAAATGATATGATTATTACTCTATCACAATTTTTAATTCTTTTATCTCAGGGTTAAATTCGTGCTTCAATATCTATGCTATTACATGTGAAAGGTAAGGTCCAGAGAATACCGGAATAATAAAAAACACAGATGATCTAACACTATATATTGAAATAAAAATAATGAAATAATTCACACTCAAAAGTTTTCAATAAACAAATCTCATATAAGGATTCTCAAAATTTTGTTCTCCGTACGTGAACAATCAAAATTAATGGTACAAACAATATTAATTAAAATCTCAAAATCCCAAACTATTCTAACTCTCCTAATCAAAATATTTATATCCTTTCTAAATTACGTGTAAAAATTGTGTTATCAATAAAAGAAAAAAAAAACTGCAGAAACAAAAATATCTCTCTCTGATGATGAGTGGTCCAAATCCTTGTTCCTTGTAGACTATATTTTCTCCTCTCAACCGCTCCCTATGTAATCAGCAATCTTACACAGATTGTTGCAAGTATATCGTCCTTAATGATCTCCTTCAAAAGCACAAATCATTCAAATTATGATAGCCTTTCTCCTCTCGATAAACTGAATCTCTCGTTGGCCCGAGTGAAAAATGACTCTTGGAATATCTTCTCTTTACGATAAACTGAATCTCTCGTTGGCCTGAACAGTGACTCTTGGAATATAAGTAGAGAAATATGACTTACAATATTTTGCTGCTTCAGCTTCTGTCAGATACACTAACTCCACAAAAACTCACTAACATTCAACACTACTGCTTGCTACATTTCAGGAACCGCCAGAGAACAATCACTGTTCGTCTTACAGACTTGGAAACCAACTGATTATCCTTTCTCTCTCCTCAATCTCGCTAAACTTTTTCCTACATACTTATCCCACCTTTTTCAATCTCCGCCAATCAAAACTCGTCACAATTCCCCCATTTTTTCATTTCGATAACAAACAAATTTTTACCTATAATTATAAAATTTCCTAAAACTTATTTACAAATAATATTTTCTATAATTCTTAAAACTAACAAAAACCTCTTTCTAAAATCTTTTCTATTTGTCTTTAATCACTGCATTAATGTGGTTCAATTGTCTTTGGATTTCACTTAAAATTATGCGGGTCACTCAAGTATAACAAAGAAATAATTTATGCAAAGCTTACATTTTGTTTAGTACAGGTAATCCAAGAATTTAATAACTTTCCTTCTTAGAAATGTTTGTTGGATATTATCCTACTTATCTGAATTATTTTAATGTTTTTGAACTTTGAAATATTTTTAAACAAACCAATATTTTTCTCGATTTTACATATCATAACAATATATATATATATATATATATATATATATATATATATATATATATATATATATATATATATATATATATATATATTCATGTGTCATATACAATGTACAACTTACATTTAAAAATAAATTAATATAGAAAAAAATAATTTTTAATAAAACTAATAATTAGTATTTCCTCCATTGGCCTGTATGCATGCTTGTAGGCAATTTGGCATGCTGCCTATTAACTGGTCGAGCTTGGTTTGCGAAATTCTCTCCCATTCTTCACGAGCAGCATCTTTTAGTTCTCGAAGTGTAATAGGGGGATTGTTTTGCTCCTTGATGCGTGTTTTGAGAATGTCCCAAGCATGTTCAATAACGTTCATGTCGGGGGAATTCGAAGGACACTGTAATTTAGATATTCCTTCTTCTTTCAGAAAATTTTGTAATGCTGCCGTTCGATGAGGAGGTGCGTTGTCATGCATAAACAAAAGTTCATCAACTACTGCCCCTCGAAATAGACGTACGACAGGATTTAAAACTTCCTCGATGTAGACAGCACCAGTGACTCTTCTCTCCAGAACCAGCAGTGGCGTCCGTGTACCACTAATAATACCACCCCAAACCATAATACTGCCACCTTCAAATGGGACACGCTGTTGTCCTGTTTCTAGTCGGGCTTGTCGTTCTGAGGCCCTCCAAACCAGTGTTCTTCGCGAATTAGATACCAACCCAATTTTTGACTCATCAGAGAACATCACGTTATTCCAGCTATGACCATGATGCACCATTTTACTAGCCCATTGCAAGCTTACTATTTTGTGTTGGTAGGTTAGCTTAGGAACACGTAGCGGTCTTCTACAATAAAAATTTACTGCATTTAGTCTGCGTGTTATTGTTTGCCGTGAAATATTCAGTCCTTGAAGCCTAGAAATTTCTCTGGGTATACCACTTGTAGATTCCAGACGATTTCTACGAGCTATTAATGTTATTTGCCGGTCTTGTGCTGCTGTTGTACATCGACTTCTGCCACTTCTGGGACGATCCTTGACGTCATTTGTATCTTGGATTTTTTTTTTAATTTTTGATACAGCACTCTGAGTAACATCAACAATATTCGCGATATAACTTTGACTAAAGCCCTGTTGTAACAAAGCAATTACTCTAGACCTGTCAAAATGAGATATCACGTTTCGAGACATTTTTAAATGGCTCAATTCAAATTTAAACAAAGACTGAAATAATGTGTAAATACGCTAATCAGCTGAATATGACCAAAATCATACAAAAACGATTCAAATATCTTATCATTTTCATTTAAAAACGGTCTAGAATGAATATCAACAACAATTTTAAAACCATCATAGGCGTAGATATATTATTTGTACGTATTCCAAACTTTTGGACATGTATATATATATATATATATATATATATATATATATATATATATATATTATCATACTTCTTTTTCTCAGCCAAAGAGTAAAATAAAAATTAATAAATAGACCATTTAAATAAATTTTCAAGACATCCTGGTAAACAAAATGTATGTATTAGATTAAGATAAGATTAGATTAACAGAAATTTTTGCCTGTCAACAACTGATTTTTAAACACTCGCAGGTAAAATCTTTTTATATAGAATAAGAAAGCCCATACTCATTATAATCTTTTCATTGTTTGTATATGACCTGGGGTTAAGATATTGTAATTAACCTTTTGTTATATGGAATGAATTATGTATTTGTAACCAAAGGGAAAGCCAGTTTTAAAGCAAAAATTTTAGTTTCTCTAGAAACAGTAATGGGTTTTTTTTAATGATAAAAAAATAAAGTTTTTTGATTGGGCAGTTTTTTTTGAATGGGAGAATCGATAGTGGATGTATGAGAGAAAGGGAAAGTTGTCATTTTGATCATCGAAAGGAAAGGTCGCGTCTCGATAGATGGTGTGTTCGTGAGTTTGGGTACTGGTATTGTGAAAGGAAGTTAGTAGAATTGTGGAAGGAGATTACAAGTCGATGAAAAGATATCCTTGGAAAGTATACGTATATATTCCTACGTAGGACATAGTTTGATGGCACCAAGTTGACAGAAAGAGGTCCTTGTGTCATTGAGAAGTAGCTGAGTGCTTTGGAGAATTAAATTTCAAGTGGAAGGAAGATGCAGATACGAAAAGAAGAAAGCCGATTCGAATAGTGGCAATTCACATTACTGTGGAGCGTGGACGATTCTGGGTATGGTCGAAATACAATCTACGAAGGAAAGGTCAGTGATTTTCTGATCAGAATTGAAAATTTTGTAACTGTGGATGAAGTTGGTTGACACCATTGTCGTTACCATTTTAACTCAAGAGTAGACTTCATTTGTAAAATGTTTTAAAATTTTGTTTTTGCAAAAAAGTAAATACTGAAAAATCAGAAAGATAAAAAGTTTTAAAGATATTCATTGAAATTGGCTTTAAATTGGTTTTGTCTTCAAGAAGACTTAAAATATTCTTTTTGTGTAAATTTGATTGTATTCATTTACGCTGATTAATAAGATAACGGCAAAATTTGATAATTGTTTTATTCTTCTTTAAATAAAATAAAGAATACCAATTTTTTGTAACATACTATTTTTATTATTATCCTTTATATAAAATATAAAGATCCAAAATATTTAATTTGTAACATAGTAATTTATCAAATATTTCAAACGCTAACAATGAACCAAATATACAATATTTTTTCAAAACCATATTTGTCGCTCCCAAGCCTTTTTGACTACATCTACTTATCTTCTGATACTTCTCATGACGTTGTCGATCATTTCTTAAGGCAGATTCTCCTATATTCCAATTATAGCAGTTTCTACTATATCATTGTTTTATATAGTCGAAATTCTTGAGTCTTCTCTTTTTTACCTGGTACAAAATACCACGTAAAATTCTTTACTGGTCTATATTAAAAATGTGGCCACTTTATTTCTTAAGAAAAAAGAACCTTACTAAGTTTCTTGAAGGAAAAAACCCGTAGAGACATAAATTAATATTAAGAGCGTTAGTGTCCTTATCGCCAAAATTCTTATATATGTATAAATGGGTCTCCTCAGTTAACAAAAAAAATCTCAGGCGTGGTAGGTTGCTAAGAAGTTGAGTGGTCCATTTACTCGACTGAAAAGAAATCTTGTATTTTATAGAGCTATTGATTTTTAAATTATGTAAATTGAGAATATTATATACAATGTAGTAGAAAATATGTTTTAAATTGATTGTAAATTATTTTAAGTGGTTTGATATCTTAATAATATGATCATCTGAAAAAAAAATGTTATAAATCTTAAAACATCAAAAGGCTCTATAGCAAATGAAGAAAGTGAGTTACGTCATAATAATAATCTAATAAAATATACATTTTGGACTATAAATAATTTGACATTGAAATTTTTTAAAACAATAAAACATGTATACAGGGTGTTCCAAGATATTTTTAAGAGCCTGTAATTCAGGAAGTAATGAACATTTTTATTTGAAAGTTTGGAATTGTCAATTGGATCTACAATACTATCAACTATTGTATAAAAGAAATCTGTAATATCATCAAGGGCTTTGTGATGTCATTACAATGTAAAAAATTAAATATATCAAGGGGCTGAAAGTTAGGTCAAATGAAAGGGTTTTTTATTCCAAATTCAATGGTGTACCACAACGAGGGTATTAACTTAAATAAGTACGCTAAATTTTTAATTTAATGATTATTTTCATATATAATGGTTTGGTACACGCTTGTCTAATTTGAGTTTTTAGATCTTCTGTAGGTTCTTTGTTATAAACGGTTCTTTTTAAATAGACCCATACAAAAAATTTTACATAGCACATGCGATCTTGGAGGCCATCGGATGGGTCCGTTAGTTCCAATCCATCTGTTTGGAAGTTTGACATTAAGGTTCTCCTCCTCAATCTTTTCTCCATCGTAAGGATGTAGCGGTGTCATGTAATTTGTTTGACTATTTCCGTCCAATTTTATCTCTTATGTGCGTGTTGTTTTGCTTTGGAGAATGAGTAACCAGTCATCTCCTTTATTTGGTCCGACCATCCTACTGGAAATCTTCCTCTTTATCTTTTACCCGCTACGTTATCTTGAGATTTTTCGATAATTTGACGAATATTAAGAATATATTCTCTTGTTGATATGTTCCTCTACCTGGGACGAATCCGCATTGTTCTTGAGGAATTTGTGGTAAGAGAATTGATTTTAGCCTTTCATTGATGATGGTTAGAAGTACTTTTCTCGCTTGTAATATCAATGCTACTGTACGGTAAGTACTGCAATCTGTCGGCGAACCTTTTTTATATATGGGAATAAACGTGAGTTTACCCCAGTTATTTGGCCACTTTCTGGTATTCCAGATCTTATTGGAAATTCTAAGCATTACTTCCGTCAATAATTCTCCCATTTGTTTGAGTGTTTCAGCTGTTATTCCATCTTCTACTTCTGATTTTCTAAATTTTAGCTTTTTAATTGCCGTCTCAATTTCTGATTTCAATATTTGAGGTTCTTTTTCATAACTTCTTTTCTCTGTATTATTGTCTGGGTCGTTGTTAGAGAGTAATATTTTGCAATATTGTTTACCTCTGCGATACCGTCTGGGTTTGTTATGGTATTTCCACATCTTTGATGATCTGTGTCTGTGGTTTAAAATCTCTCGCTGGATACTCGACTTTTGAGAGAAGTTCTAGATTCTTGACGGTCAGCATGTTGTACACATATGTTTTGAGTATAATTATAACAAATATTTTATAGTTGTATTTATGGTGCATATCTCTATTTCTTTTTGTTTTAAATTTGATGTGTTGTTTCGAAGTTTTCGTCTTTCTTCTACAAGATTAAGAGTCTCTTCAGTCATC
Source organism: Diabrotica undecimpunctata (assembly GCF_040954645.1). Lineage (NCBI taxonomy): Eukaryota > Metazoa > Arthropoda > Insecta > Coleoptera > Chrysomelidae > Diabrotica > Diabrotica undecimpunctata. The sequence continues at coordinate 23,001,597 of NC_092806.1, read as the reverse complement.
TAATGTTTTTTCCTAGCTGTTTCGTCTTTGGAATTAGTATTTTTTATGGCTTCAGTGATCCATTTCTTTGTGTCTTAAATCAAATTTTTAAACAAAATTATTTTATTTTTGATAATATAATGGTCAAAGGTAAACATTTTAAGTTGGCATTTATGACATTGAGGATTATTTGTAATTGGTTACTACTTTAAACTATTTATAAATTCAATTATTTTTTTTTTGTTAAGAAAATGTTTTCAAAATTATTAAAATTTCAGAGAAGAATTTATTAGATAAGGGCATTTTAGTATTAATTCTTTTTGAAATGTATTTGCAGCAATTTTTATTAACGAAACTAATTTTATTTGGTGAGTTAACAAAAAAATGTTTTTCTTTATAGTTCAACTTTGTAAGATATTTTGTCTTTTTTAGCAGCTCTTAATAAGAATTGTAAACACAATTGAAAGCTCTAAATAATAAATAATTAACCAATAACCCCTTTTTATTGACTCCAATCCATCAAAAACATTTATATATTGTTTCCAAACGAGTCACAAGTACTTCTTTTTTCTTACTCTTATATATATTTATATATATATATATATATATATATATATATATATATATATATATATATATATATATATATAACGTTTACAGCACACAGCAATTCTATAAATGGAGAATAATGTGGAATGACGAGATCCTATGTTAAAATTTCAGATTGTTTAGTCTAATGAAAAAAATAAGTATTTTCCAAAGTTTTCTGTTAAGAATAAAATTATATCAAAAACCGATATATTTATTAAATTATCATGTTATTTTGACAGGTATCTTATTAGAGAGTACCTAATACAGAACTTCAAAAAACAGAAAACTTGGGAAAATACTTATTTTTTTCATTAGACTAATCAATTGAAATTTTAACATACGATCTCGTCATTGCACATCATTCTCTATTTATAGAATTGCTGTGTGCTGTAAACGTTATATTTATTTTTTTTAACTTAATTTGAAAGTTTCCTTGTGTTTATTTGTTTATATAAATATAAAAATATATTATAAAGTTCATATAAATTAAAATAAAGTAAGCTAAACTATTATCATGTGAATGCGTGTATATATTAGTGCATTTGTTTATTTCAGTAAATTCTCAAAATATGAAATGAAGATGGCACTAACGACTAAAGAGTTAATAGCATTGTTAGAAGAAGACTCAGATTGTGAAAATGACTCACTTAATGTGGTTTATTTGCCGCCGAGATTAGATTAGAAAGTTTCTGATGTAGAAGACATTGATGATAATATTATTTGTTAAGAATCAATAAAATCGGATATTGCAGGTGCATATGAAATACAAGTGATTGGGAATTCTGACGATTCTGATTATGATATTCCTCTGAACCACAGATATAACATCCAAAGAAAAAACCAGGCAAAAATAGTAAATCTAAATTTGTCTCAAGTTGTAACAACAGATACTCCTTCGTGCTCAGTAGTAATAAAACATCTGTCTGATTGATATTTAGACAATATGAAAGCCAACTATGAAGGTAAGTCATATATTGAAGTTTTTTCACTCTTTTTTGATAAAAAAGTAATTGAGAGCATTCTATATTTTACAAATATTTATGCATTGCAGAATAACCGTCAAGATTTTAAAATGAATACCATAGATTAAAAAATTATTAGCACATTATTGTATATTATCTTGTTTATACTCTGCTTCAAGTTAATATGCATTTAGTTCAGCAACTTAAAACTGACAACGATCCAACAATTCCAGAAGCAGAAAATATTAAGTACCTTGGTATTGTAATAGACAGACACCTAAAATCGGACCATCATATCAAATATGTAGTCGAAAAAATAAGAGGTTTACTCCCAAAATTCAAATATCTTCGCGGCTTCTTAGATGTTCACCACTTGAAGATTTTATACTATTCTCTGGTGCAATCACAATTAACCTATGGGATTATTGGATGGGGTGGAGCGTACGATGCTCACCTTAAAAATCTAAACGTTATACAAAATTGGATAATTAGAATAATATATAGAAGAGGTATAAGATCTTCAGTGAACCAATTATTAACAGACAGTCATTTAATGGATTTAAACCAGTTGCACACCTACAAATCATTATTATATTTACACAGAGAGAAATGATTTCTGAATTGTACCCACCATACATATCAAACTTGAAATAGAAACTTAACGATATTGGTATCAAAAAAAGAAAAAAACCATTGGCCAACGTTGCATTGATTTTTTAGGACCAAAAATGTTTAATTGCTTACCATCTACCAGCAAAATATTACATAACTATAAAATATTTAAAAAAAAATTAAAACAATGGATCAATGGTAACAGATATAAATTGCATGAAGCAATGAACAGCTATTAATGAGCTTTAATTTCAAATAAATGTTATATTTTTAAATTTAATGTTTATACTAATTGATCAACCCTCACGTACAAGTTGTAGTCCATGTGACAAACAACTTCTGTGAGAAACTGGGTTTATTTATTGTATAAAATATGTAAATTTATATTGTAACGCATTGTTTTTGTTATAAATAAACTCTATTATTATTATTATTATTATTATTATTATTATTAAAAATTGTACTGTTTTCCTTGAAAATGGGACAAAAAATCTTTTTGGTTGTAAATTAGTCTTAATTTATGTGGTTTTAATCAAATCTAATAAATTAATTGTCAAATTTCTCTTTGTATATTGAGCGGCTGTTAATGGGTTATTACTATATAAAGAATAAACTTGTCTCAAATTTACTTTACTTACCTCAAAATTATTACATCATTGATGATCTGAGGACGTAAAACTTGAGGTAATCCCAATTATTCCCTTTTGCATAACGAAATGGTTTTATATTTAATTTATTACAGTTTACAAGTAAAAAAATGTAACCTTTTAGTGATAGCGGACTTGCACAGAGTTAGACATTGGTAAACCAATGAATATCACATGAAAAAAAAAATCCGAAAAATAACTTATTACGTTTTGCACTGAGGCCATTATAGTATACCTACAGTCCATCTAATTTACATATCATTGTACGTCATTATCATTGACAGAGATCGAAGTAGACACAGTTGCCAAAGTATAAAAAAAACCTGAATCCATTTTAAATCAAATAGGTCACATAATTATTGCAAAAGTAGATTATACAAAAAAACAAATTAATATTTAATGTAAATAAATAGAAACAAAACAAGAGTTAGAAAATAATCTTGTTAAAAACAATTTGAGCCGCTTGTATGCGTCGTATAAAGATGTAAAATGGAATACTTAAACAGAAACAACACTATTTTCATTACTTATTAACGTTAGTCAACACCGCAACTGTCAAATAAGTGTTACCAATTTATGCCAAAATATCACATTCGTTCAATTACAGTTACAGTGTGTTCCGAACAAATGTTCTTCATAAAAACACTTTATGATGCATTTATACAAATTTATGAAACATTATGAAATCTTTAAATATTATTTCTACGCGTATATAACAAAATATGTCTAGTGGCTGTAATGGCAGTGTACTTGGCAAAGTGATTTTTAAAAAAGAACACGCCTACCGCCTAAATATTTAGTGTTGGTATCATGTGACCCCACGTGCTATGACGCGGATGACGTGCAACGGTAAGTAAATTAGATGAATTATATATAAAGATATTTGCAATGAGTTACTAAATTTTTTGATTGATTTCTCTACCTATTAAAAAAGTATGTTTAGTGTTTAAAACTAATAAAGAAATAGTGTTTTCTTAATTTAATTTAAATATTTAAAATTAATAAAGTTTTATAAAATGGTATGAATTTTTTGAAATAGATTTTTTCTTATATGTTGGCGAAATGTCGTTAAAGTCGATTCCCAAAAATGTATAAAGTTAAGTGAAAATAAAAATTCAAGCTAACTCTCCTAATCCCTGGCCCGTCGTCGTCAGGCAAATCCTTTGCTAATTTCGTCCAGGCCTTCATTAGGCCAAAGGAAATTACTTTTTATTCATAACAAAATACAAGATTTTAAGAGGTTCCAAGTATAGGAAATGATTTTTACATTTACCAATTGAGAAAATGGGTTTAGAAGCTGAATGTTCTACATTTCGAATTTAAAAGTCCATGTTTCATGTTTCATTAAATCTTAAATGGAATAAAAATTTAACTCCGAAGTTATGTAAATGTTTGCCGTAAAACGATTTTCGTTTTGTTGGAGAAACGAAGGTATTCATGTGCCTTAATACATTATTCTTAGAACCTCTCAGCGGCGATATAATAAAAGTAAAGGCAGGAAAGGATTTGGCTCTAAGTGAAAAATGAGGAACTTAGTTTAAAGAGAGAGTCATCTGGCACCTCTTGCTAAAAAACGACAATTTCAAGTTATTATATAAAGTTAAAACTGGAAAATAGTTTAGAATAATATTTGTAGCAACAGATGTATAAATATTTAGCAAAATTATATTTTTGTGTAATATCCAAATAGAATAGTAGATAGAATAGACAGAATCTTTATTTGTCATGGAAACACAGTATTTTTACCCTCGCATTCACCATTTTATGTTCTTTTCCTGTGCGATCTTTCATTATCGCTTCATCCATAATATTTTAAAGTTTTATTGGGTTAAGTTGAGTGAACTTTCTTAATGCTAAGTTTAATCTTATTTTGCGTTTAATATTCTTTAATTTAATTGAGACATTGAAAAGAACATGACTATGGTCCAACCTGATGTCATTAATTCCATTGAATCACAAGGTTCTGAAACTACTTTCTTGTCTCATTTAAATATTATTGGCCCAAGCTATAGGGAAAAAAAGGTGCATTAAATAGTGAATTTTTAAAACAAGTATATAGTTATAAAGGCCGAGCCTGGAGTAAACTCCAAGTGCGTGCAACTCCAAATTGTTGGTTAAATATGTACGATTTTAGATTTGTTGTTTATAAGCAAAAAAGAATACTTAGCTCATTAGATTCAGAGGTGTGTTTCAATTTTACATTTAACAAATTTCACGGGCAATTAACCCTGCATTGGTCGCGTGGTTAAATAAACCACCATTAGTCGCAGGTGAGCATGAACCTCACTTGTCATGTATATGACTTATTTTGACTTTTTATGAGTCAAAATAACAAAAGGCATAAATATAATAATTTATTTATCAAAGCTAAACAAAGGCAATATTTTTAACAAAATACAAAAAGGAATAAAACATAAAATATAAAGTTTGGTACATCTACATAAATAAGCATAATTCTGAAACAGCAACTAGAATAATAAAAAAAATTACTTAGATTCAGGAACTTGGCAGGAATCTAATACATTTGTCCTAAATATAATGTTTCCATTTATTCCAGCGATGTTTAGCATAGTAAAAAAACAGTCAATGGCCACCTACATGTGATTCTTGCCACTGAATAAAAACTCTTCAGTTGATCCACTGAATCTACTCCCGATTTTGTTTGATTGTAAAAAGTAACTACTGCTGGTTTGTAAGATTCACCACTTTCCTCGTCAATTTCGTCATATTCATGGACTGTTGACAAAAGCAGGACATTCTTTTTTTTGGGACGTACGAAACTAATAAACATTCACGACCAAACGCAAACAAACTGCTACAAATTGGCCTTTCTTTAGTTGCAACAAATATTTCAGGAATTTCACCTTTGTTTTTTCTAATTGTCCCAACTAAAGTTATTTTTTTCTTTTTTAATTCCTTGGCCAAAGGAACTGACGTAAACCAGTTATCACTGGTTGTCAGTATGTCAAATTTCGTCCTGAATTCATAATGGGTTCACACAATCGTTTCACCACACTGGCTGAACTGTCAATACAAAATGGACCATCAGGCTGCTTTCCTGCGTAAATCTCCATTTTCACAGTATAAAATACACGAGTCTCAGCCAAGGCAAATATTTTTATCCCATATTTGTTTTGTTCACTCGGGATCCTCCAGCATTTCGTCAATAGTACAGTTCTCACCAGGCCTGTAGCAGGCTTGGCATCTTTCTATAAATTTCTCAAATATATTTCTTATTGGAGCTAGCTTATCAATTAATTTGCGTTCAGCTCTTGTATGAATATTATCAAAACGTAGTGCTCGAAGCAACAAATAGAAACGTTTCAGGCGCATTACCATTTTGAATAACTCTGGTGCTGTAGAATTGTTGCTCCATAGGTCATTTAGGTTGGTGTGTCGGAAATTCAAAACTCATGTTATGTACAATAATCCAAATACTGTTTTTATTTCGTCACAGTTAGTATCTTAAACGTCTCGTTCGCGTGTATAGTTGCCTCTAATTTTCTCTAGGTACAAATTTCTGCACGTCACAATTTCTTCAATGATATCATCTGTTATGAGCAGGTTCCAACTTTCATATGGAGTTTAAGCATCCTTTGCCGCATGTTTCACTCCGAGTAGTTTGCTAATAATATTGTGCTGTCGAATACGGCTAGTTTTTCGCTCACGGTGGTGAACTTTCCAAATGGTTTTTTTTGTCTCTGTCGATATATTTGGGATCATCTTAGACCAAAACGTTGAAATAGTATTTGTCGTATCATCGGCCAAAATCCCTGAGTCTGTCTCATGGTTAGAACTGACTTCTACTGAATCTATGTCGCTTTCTTAATCGTTCAAATTTTGCTCCTGCGTCTGTTCAAGTAACAAATCCTCTTGCTCCAATTCTTCATATATTTTTAACAGTCTGTCCTCTTTTTTATGATCCATTACACAATAATCTTTTAAAGTTATATGATTTAAAACACAAAGTCAATAAAAAATCCCAACAATAATTGCTCTGCAACTTTCAATCTGTAGCGTTTAATCAAAACTTGGAACAGTCTGACGGTTGCTCAATCACAATTCTGCGTAAAACATTCTATACACAATGGTAGTAGGAAGGATTGTGTGGAAAAAATTGTGAAAAATGCTAAGAAAAATGTAAAATGTTGAGCGTTGCGCTCACAATGCGACCAAGGCAGGGTTAACTTGTAAATATTGTAAATTTTTTTTTAACCTTGTGTAAAAGAAATACAACAATGTATAATTTTACTTACTTGATGAACCATGTATATTTTTGATATTTATAGAATGATTATATTGTTTAATTTAACAAAACAAAGACAAACAGTTTAAAATTATTTAAAAATTATTCTATGCTACATTCTCCTTGTGTGTCCTTGTTTTAGTGTAGTGGTATGTACAATTTATGTTTAAATTCATGTTTATTACATTCTGCGCTTGCAGGATAGCCCAAATTTGACGAAATGTCCCTGATGATGCTGTAGAAAGCGAAAGTACTTGGGCAAGATTTAATTATTAAAATTGTGTTCGATATTTGCCTTTAATTTTTTCCAAGTTCATTTATTCGAGCATTCAACCTTATATAAATTTATTCATTTGTTCATAGAAATGTGTTCATTGATCAAAATCGTCTTCCTTGACTTGGTATCATTTTATAGGGACGCCTTTTATTTTTTTTAGTACTCAAAAAATAAATAAAAGGATAAAATTCATTGTTTATGCCTCTTTTCAACCGGAATTGTGTGGGTATGCATTTCAATAAATATTATAAGAAATTTTTGCTAATGCTTTTAATTTTTAATTGCTTTATTAAATATATAATGAAATCCATTAGCTACATCAGGTAAGCATACAATATTATTGATAAGGTGAATTAAAACAACTCTATACAATCTACGGCTAATTGTTTAGTATTCATTAGTATATCGCACTTTGAGCTTTGGATAGCAGGAGCGAAATTGGACTATTAAAGTGTAATAGCGAATATTGGTGGATGCACCTGTAAGTGGTTCCACCAGTAACTTGATCCACCAATTAGTTCGATGAACCGTCAGTCATTTATTTTATGACTGACGTGACGTTTTAATTATTACTCATTACCGTGAGTAACAGAAAATCAAAATATAACTTTATAAATTATAAAAATTAAACTTTATTAATTTCAAAATTCAAGTTTTGAAATGGAATTTCTTAATGTACAGGGTGCTCAGAAACTCTCCTGACAAACGAAGACCAGAGATTCCTTAAATAATTTTACGACAATTTGAGTTCCCTAATTCACCTACAAAAATCGATTTAACAGGTTGAAATGCCAGGCGGTCGTATACGACCGACAGTTCAATAAGTACTTCATGCCACGGCGGTCGTATACGACCGATTTGATACGGTCTGTGATATAGTTCCTGTTTTATCAGAGGCCGTAAAACTGTAAAAAATATCCATTGCAAACTAAAAGACATACAAAAGTTAAACAAGAACATAAAAGAAATTAAAAATTATTGGTTATTTGGAGTGTTTGTTGAAACAATCTAAACAAAGTTGTGGTTGACCTTCACAAATGTCACAGTTAGTTACTACTTTTTTGACCCTGATTTATATATATATATATATATATATATATATATATATATATATATATATATATATATATATATATATATATATATATATATATATAACGACCTTTAGAGTTTATCATATTTCTTCGTTTTATCATATGGTCCTTCTTGTTTGCATCAATCTCCTTGTAGTTCGTATTTGTTGTTGTTCCCTTTCGTAATCATTCTGTGCCTCAATGTTGTCTTCATAAGGTAAGAGCGACTTCATTACATGCTCTCTAAATTCAGTTATTTTTATCCTTTTATCGCTTTTATCGGCTATTTGGTTGAAAATAATGTGAGAATTTACGAGTGATGTACCAAGAAGAAATTCCACAGCGAGCTTCCTGTACCATTTCAGTGACTTTCGTAGAGGTGAATTATAACTTGCCATCTGGTCTGACTGGTCAATTGAGGACGTTGCTTCATTATATTCCATTACAGCCTGAGGTACTATTCTAATAATAAATAAAAGTGTATTTTTCAGAATATTATCTTGCTTATTGTGTAGATACGTACTTCTAACAGTAATTCTATGCAATTATTTATATCTGAAAATATAATATGAACATTATGATATGAAAATATGAAAATTATAACTTACCTAAACGTTAATTGCAAATCATACCAACCATAATTTTACCGCTTCTTTAGATATTATTTCAAGAAATAATAATTGTTTTTACTATTATCTAACTCTAAAAATAACACAAGCACAGTCAACTTACTTTTCTTACTAACAATCAAACCTCTATTGATAAAATATTGGTCAAAACAATTAATCAGCAGAAGAATACTTGACAAGTCTCATCATGAACAAAACGACCGCCCGACCGACCGTTTGGCACCACGGGAATAAGTATGTCGCCTATGCTCCGGAGGTCGTATTCGACCGCTGACATATTTTTTCAAAAATTGAGAGTAATAAATGAAATTGGTAAAATATTAGTAATGGAAGTATTTCAGTTGGTTGCCAGATGCACTTTTTTCAACTTGGCACCATGGACTTTTTTAAACATTTTTTGTGGCAGTCAACTTGTTAAAAATGTTTTATTTATTCGTGATGAAAGTTAAAATAATATTTTTTACACTAGCTTTGAATTGAACAGTAGTATAACTTACGTTTTTCATTGCCAAATTGTTGTCAGTTCCCCAAGTTTGCCTTTGTAGTTTTTTACTATGTGGCATTTAAATACAAAAATTTCAATTCAACAAAAATGGTTTTTACTAATGATGAATACGCTGATATGCTTTTAGTTTATGGCAAAATGAGGTGTAACACTTAAGCAGCACAAAGTAAATACGCTGAAAATTTTTACAATTGTGAGCATTCCACTTATTCAACATTTACAGCTCCTCGCAAACGATTAAAAGAAACAGGTTCAGTGGTCCAAAAAAATTAAGAAACAGGGCGACATAATAATGTAACAGTAGCACATGAAGATGTTAGTTTATTGCAAGTTAATGTGATTTTTCGTCGACCGTCCATTTATGATCAATTTTAACACCCTTAAAATCATTAATGACCTCTATTAATGAATGATTTTCTATTAATGAACGATTTCATTATAGGCAACACAACATACATTGCTTGCATAAATTAATTAAACGCTCTGTTATTGACAGTGACCTGTGGTGTAGGCAACCAAACATATACCTATTTATATTCCCACTAAAAAAATTAAAATGCAGTAGCCGCTGTTAGTACTATCTGTCATTGTATGTTATTATTTACTTTATTGTTTAAAATTCTGTGTATTTGAAAAATCAATATTTGAATGAATAATTTCAGTAATAATTGTACCATTTCAAATATTAATGTTTACAATAATCAAACTACCGCTAAGGAAAATTAAACTTTGGATAAAGTTAATAAAAGCTGAAAAAATTGTTGTTTATCGTTAAGTAAATAAATTTAAACTAAGACACTTTATTTCTGAGAAGTACGGTCGACGGAAAAGTTTTGTAACGAATTCGAGAATTAAAATGGTGATTAACAATCTCGAACATTAACACGCTCGCTCCGCTCACGCGTTAAAATATCTCAATTGTTAATCGCCCTTATTAATACACTTGTTGGTTAAATAACTATTAATGCAAGTATTTTAATGCATATTTTTGAAAAATTTTTACATCGATTTTTCTAGAAAACGGTATATCCTACAGCCTTAAAGTAAAAGTATCTCTTAGTACTAGAATATAAGGATATTTATTAATTTAGTATCACGAATGCCTAAAAGTTAAAGACGAATAAGTTATGCGTTAAAATAACCATTCGCCTACCCAAAAAGGACGCCTATGACCGGTACAAGAAATTGCAACTAAAGAAATCGATAAATAATCAACTCTGTAGGATAAATAATCGTACCAGTTTTCATTTTTCTAAATAGAAGCTTTCTGAAGGTATTTAAAAAAAATTAATTACAAGGCGCCATCTTCAAAGCGCTTTAGCTCCTTGGGAAGCTTTTTCGGACTGGGTGAGTTGGGTTAAAGTGTCTTAAAATTATCTGTGGAATCTCCGGTATTCGTTTGTCATCAGAGTTTTTGGACACCTTGTATAATAAACCAGTTGACTGCAATTTCTAACAGATAGTTTACATTTATTTAGATTTAGAATTACATTTGTCAGTTTGACATCAGTGTGTTAAACTAAGTGCAATCAGTTTAGATATTAGTATGTTCAGCAAGAGTTTACAATGTATTTTTATAGAACAAAAAGAGGTCCGAAATCTTCGATGGCACGTAAATTTGGTCTTGCATGTGCAATAAGCTTTTGGGCTGTTTCGATCGACTAAGTCGATCTCACGAAATTTTTGTAAAATTCTTCGCCTTAGCTGATCTTCATTTTGGTTTTCCCAGCCACTATCATACACCATTCGACTTAAAACAGCCCAAAACTCTTCTATAGGCCTTGTCTGAGGCACATTTGGAGTGTTGTCGCGCCATTCTCCTGGCGTAATGGCATGATGCTAGGTTGGACCAAAATATGATTTCATCTTTGGAGTGATGAGTATTTATAAATTGAACAAGCTTTGTAAGACACCTGTCAACGTATTTGTCAGCATTGAGAGCTTTACCACGAACACGCACAACAAACGGCTGTGAAACACCAGCTTCTGAGATGGCACACCATACCAAAATTTTATCGGCAAAAGTTCGCTTTTCCCTTAAACTTAACTTCTTTAACTAACCTAAAACACTTTTTATCATCAATAATGAAAATTTTACCAGGAAAATAATACGTCTCAATGCACGGCAACATCTAGGAATTTTTTCTAACTGGGCTGGTGTGTACTTCGGAGCTTTTTTTCTTTTATATCGTTTTAAATTATTTCTAGAAATTGTTCTACTTACAGTCATTCGTGAAACATTATATCTTCGGCCAACATTTCGTAGAGACTTTCCTTATTAGTTCTCCATACTCTGAATTAATCCGTTTCCGAGCAGGGGTTAAAACTCTTGTTCTTCCACTTTTGGGCAATTTAAGGTATGGTATACCATTTTTGCGCTCTTTAATCGTCTGATAAATCGTTGACACAGAAATATTTTGAGTACAAAAAACATCCTACACATATATAAGACAATGGTATTATTGACTGTTGATACTGACTGTTGAAGTTCCTAATTAATAAAGAAATCAACCAGCCCATCGCCACGTTCATTTCTCTGCTCAAGTCCATATCGCTCCAAAAAATTCTCCACTTCTCCTTGGCCCACTTTGGCGTTTAAATCTTCCATTATAATATTTATATTTTGTCTTTTCGTCAGCTTTAAGACATTTCCAATTTGTTAATAGAAAATCTGTATGATGTCTTTATTTTTGTCTGCAGTAGGTGCATATACTTAAATTATATTAATTTTACATTTTAAATGAGAGTTGAGAGACATAATTAATACTTGATTAGAGTAGAAACAAAATTACAAATAGCTTTTTGAGAATTTTTATTAACTATAATGCCAACTTCCTGCCTGTGATTGGAGTTGTTGTTACCGAAATAATACATTGTTCCATTTTCCTAATTTAGGCCATTATATATGGCTAAGCCCCAGTATATTAATCTTTATTCAGCACACTTCTGACACAGTGTTATCCAGTTTGCCAGATTGATATAAACTTCTTACGTTCCATGTTCCTATTTTCAAGGCTATAGAATTATTTTTAATTGTTTGACATAAATTTACCTTAAAGAGAACCCATGTCGTGTAGATCTAATTGTCCTCGTCTACCGGATCGTGGATACCGAGCTCCTTGATCATTAGATAAATTATCGACCAGTGGATCCGTGATGACTTTTACTAAGGATACCCATGCGGATCTTTATTGTGGTAATCATCCATGTCTTTACACATCCCAATGCTGTTTACTAATTTAGCTTTTCCAATATTATGAGAAGAGTGCTTAAAGGATAGGAAAAGGACATCTATAAATAGCCAAAAAATAGATTTACAGATGACACAGCCTTTCCTGCAAATAGTCAAGAAGAGTTAATTGATCATATATGACTGGTTAACAACAAAAGTTTGGTCTGTGGTTAAACATATCAAAATCAAAGATCATGATAGTGGATAGACTACATACAAGCAGTCACAGACAACCACGATTGACCGGTTTGATGTTGTAAGCTTATACCTGGGATCATTGATTACAAACACAGAAAGAAATAAAACGTAATGTGATGTAGCAAAAGTTACCACAAAACAGATATCCAAAATATGAACGAACTCTCAAATTTCACAAATTCTGACAATCAGGTTGATCAACTGCTTAATATTCACAATACTGACATACGGATGTGAATTTTGGACCCTAGGACAAGCGAAATAAAGATAGATAGACGCCCTTGAAATGATCTGTTGGAGAAGAATGTTACGATTTTCGTGGACAAACCACCAGACAAATCATTCGATTTTAAATGATTTAATGGTTAGCAAACGGCTCTCCAGCAGAGTGCATCTCAGAGGACAGATACAGAAAATATGGACTGCCCATATGGATAAAGACTTATTATCCAAGGAAAGGAAAAAAAGAATCACTCCCTGAATTTAGTTGCAGATATTTACTAAAACTCTATATATTTTACAAATACATATTATTTAAAGGGACTAAAAACAAACACTTTGAAACTCTGTAATTTAGAAATAATTAATTTCTGAGTCTTGGCGTAATAATAACTTTTAATTAGCATGACCAAAGTTACTTTGCTGCAAAGTTTTAGCAGATTCAACTAATACCACTTTTAAATAAGAAACGCACGAAGGTCCTGTATGAAACACACAGTACAAATTTTATATTCATCAAAATCGTAATCGTGTTCTCACTTTTTTATTTTATTATTTCGTTCCATATTTTCGCTTAACTAATTTTAAACGTTCATAACAAACAACACATCGCTAACCACACTACTTAAAATTTTAAAATTAAATGAAGGTAAAAAAATAGAACTAAATCTCTTAATCCCCTTCAGCGTCGTCGACGAAATACTCTGCTAATTTCGGCAAACACCCTCTATTGTTGCGGAGGAAATAATTTTTTATTCATAATGAAATAGGGAAAGGTTTCAACACTTTGGATCTGAAGGGAAATTATTTTGTATGTATTTTTTAATTGGGTTAATGGACTTTGTTTGTGGAAAAACTATAATCTTGAAAATAAAACAGCTGCTTTATAGTATTAAGTAGAATGAATAAAGAGAGAAATATCCTACGGTCTTTTCTTACAATGGTGGAACAGTGTGGAATATAGAATCAAGATACTGAGTTTTAAGAAATATTTTCCACTACTTTTTTGTTATTGTGTTTTTAGTATTTTATAGGTAACATTATATTCTTGTTAACGAGAATAACTGTACATTCAAGATTACTTAATCTTGAATATTTCGGGTTCCATTCTCCTGAAAATGAAACAGTCTTTCGTGTTTCGCAACACGTAATATAATTTTATATAACTAATAAATTAACAATCAGAATAAAACAATGTATTTTATAAGTTAATACGATCAGTTTAGGTTCTGTCCCTTGATTCTGGCGTGATGTGGTCCTCTCCAGCAACAGAATCACAGAATCGTGTTGAGATGTTGAAATCTTTATAGATTTCTTGGTTGGTTAAATACAGCGGTACAAAAACAATTTTTCTTAAGATCTTTGATTGATATCTTTCCATTATAGCGATATTGGATTTACTCCCACTGCCCCACAGGCTGTATGCCGTATGTCCATATTGTTTGATAACTGCTTTATAAATTAAAATTTTATTATTTATTGACAGTTTTTTTTCTAAACTGACAGAGCTTTTTCCAAATAACCAATTGACTTTTTTTGTCTTAGTCGTATTTGTTTTCTTTTTTTACTAATGTGTTCATTCCAACACAGGGTTTGGTCCAGGTGTAGCCCAAGACATTTGGTTGTTTTAGTCCTGGATATTTCCTCATTGGTGATATATATGGGTAATGGTGTTTTGCCTTTGGAATTCTATTCTGTTCTTGTTCTATTACAAAATTTTATTAAAAAAAATTGGAGCAGAAGCAGTTCAAATTTTGGTGATTTTTGGCACTACAAGACCCAACATTTCATGTAATATGAAGGTTTTATGTTAATTTTTAAAAAAGTTATTATTAATTATAATGAAATGCAAAAGAATGCCTTCAACATGAACTGCATGTGAACTGTAGCAGATTGAATACAAACACCAATGGTTTTGACGAGTATAGGGATCGACTAAAACATTGTCTACTGGAACCCTGTAAAGAAATACTAAAGACTTTCGTAAGGAGAAAAGAAGAATGAAAAAATGACAAAATACTCAATATGATGTAACAACAGAGACAATTTAATAACAAAGACAACAATAAATACAGAGAGATAAACCACGAGATCAGGAAGATGATAAAGCAGGCAAAAAAATACTTTAAAGAGAAATGCAAAGAGATCGAACTCCTTCAAAATAAATATGAAATGTTTGACCTACATAAGAAAGTTAAAGAACTGGCAGGACTAAAAAAACAAAATCCCACTGGTGCTCTTATGGATAGACACGGGACTACTATAACACAGACAAACGAGAAAGTACAAAGATATGCATCATATATCGACGAACTGTTCAATGATGAAAGAGGAGATCTGGAGTATATAGAAATTATGTCAGAAGAAACAGGTCCATATTTTACAAAAGAAGAAATAATACACGCATTAAAAACACTAAAGAATGGGAAAAGCCCTGCATCTGACATGCTTAAGAGTGATTAACGTCGATTTTTATTTATCTTTCCAAAAAGAAAAACGCAAGAGAATGCAGCGATTACCGCACCATTAGCTTGATGTCTCATTTGCTAAAGTTACTACAAAAAGTCATTTATAACCGAATATGTCACAACCACATAGATGTTAATGATACACACTTTGGTTTTCGCAAAGGCCTAGGAATGTTTTATTGACTATAATAAAGCATTCGATAAAGTACGACATGAACAATTAATGAATGTCCCAAAATCAAAGAAGATTGACTACAATGACCTCACAGTTGGTACAATGAAGGTAAATGGAGTTCCCATTACCAACATTAGATATGCGGACAACACTGTGATCTTATCCAAAAATATTGAAGATCTTCAGAAACTGGTGACCAGAATAGCGGAGTATATAAAAGAGTACGGTCTAACAATGAACGTCAAGAAGACGAAATTTATGAAAATATCGAAAACTCGAGATACGAGAAATAACGTATCTTCTAATAAATGGAACCAACGTTGAACAAGTGGACAAATATGCATATCTGCATATGAGGGAACAATGAAAATCAGAATAGAAAAGTCTAAAGCAAATTTCAACAAAATGAGAAGAGTGCTATGTACAAGGGACTTAAAATTGGAACTAAAAGTTAGGTTGGCGAGGTGCTATGTTTTTTCGACTTTGTTTTATTGAATGGAATCTTGGACCTTGAATGCGACATCATTGAAAAAACTGGAGTTATTCCCATATAATGAAAATTCTTCATGTGTGTAATAATACTAGTTCGAACAAAACAGACAAGGTTGCTAAAATACGGCCGTAATATGATGCATTACATAAAAAATTTTTAAATCACGCTCCTTTCGAACAAGAACGTAGCCTAGATGAAGCTAGGTACCATATTTTGAAAGGCACCCTACGAAACAATTTATACGAAACAAACCCATTTGTTGGGGTTATAAGCATTGGATAGGTACTCTTCGTCTAGGTTATATTGTAGGGTTTACACCTTATCAAGGCAGCTCAGTGCAAATACTAGCCTCATACAAAAACTTGGATCTTGGTTCGTCGGTTGTCTTGTCTTATGCAGATGTACTTTAATCACGCTGGCCAAAAACGAGATTCCACCTTTTTTTAACAACTTCTTCTCGTCCATGCATCTACTAAATAAGTTAAAAATTAGAGGACTTTTCGGTACAGGTACAATAAGGGACAATAGAAAACTAAAATGTCCCTATTCGCTCCAACAGCTATGAAAAAAAAATAATAAATTACACAATTACAAATATTAAACTTCAATTTTTTCAAATTCAACTTTAATAACATTCCTTGTTATTCTCCCTTGGTATTTAAATAAAGCTTAAAAAGGAGATTTGTTTTTTAATATTACCATAAACTTAATATTTTTAAAGTTATGGCTGCTCGAAAGTAGACTTTTATTTACCGAATACAAAAATCAAAACTTATGATGTTAAATAAACGAAAAACAGTAAGTTTTTCATGAACACTTTATTAAAGATCTTAAAAAAGCATTTAAAATCATCACTTATGGTAAGATAAATAAAATAAAATCTGTTTATTTTTTTTTGTTAAGCAAAAGGTAACTAAACTAAATTAAAGGGTTGAAACTATTAATTTAAATAAAGTATTTACAATTTACTTCATTTATCATTTAAAGGGTTTGGTTTTGAAAAAATCCGAATTGAATATGAAACGAATATTTTCAGAATTTTGCAAAAAATTCTCTTTTTTTCAAAATAACACCACAACTAAAAAGATAAAAAAAATATTACCTTTAAAGCAACCGTTTTTATAACCAAGTGTTTGAAATAAATTTAATATAATGTAACAAATCAATCCCTGACGCTGCGCCTCTGAAGGGCGAGCTGTTATATTATGATTTTCAAAGCCCAACATATGTCATCTCGAGAGTTCTGTTAGATGGAGCAGAGATTACTATGCGATGTTTTGGCTTATTTAGGTTTTGAAAAAAGTATCTAATATTAATAATAAACTATAAATAATTCAAAATGTTTATTAATATGTTTATATGCTAAGTACACAGTTTAATGCTCCTCAAATTTAAACTTAAAACTATTGTTCCATCTTATTCTAATTTTTCATTAAACTCTGGGTATTCGGGTTTCAGGTACTGGCACATATCCAGTAGATTTTTGCGTTTTTATTCTTTTATTGTTATAGGCCTAGTATACGCATTCGACAACGCATCAATCTGGTAGTTGAATGCTCTGATGGCTTGTGCACCCCATTATTTTTTATTTACAACTGAGAATGTCTGCCAAGGTTGCATAACGTTGTGAGAAGTTCTAGCCAATATTCTCGTAGGATCATCGCTGTCGAATTTGAACCAACGGTACTCAGTGATCTTACATTGAGATATTTCCTTAAGTAGTTCTCACATGCTGAAAAGTCTTTGAAGTCATTTTGCTCCATGTAGTACACATTGACTACACAATCACTGCACCCAGTCAAAGGGTACATTCACCATTGCTCTTTTCTTCTTTCTCTCTATGAGCCAGAAGTCACGGTTGCAAGGTAAGAAGCTGTGATCGCTAGTTAAGAACTTTTGTTCTACATGAGTGAAATATCTATTCACAATCAGCAAACGGAACATGGACAGTATTCTTCAGTTATTATTCTGGCCGACGCATTGGGCAGACCAGACTATAAGTTTTCCAGACAGGAAAGCTGAAGCAATATCTGTAGAACCACGATTACCAATAGATCCATGCCACAACATCATAGTGGTATCGTTTGAACCTGCATCGTGAATGTCATAGTTGTAAGTAGCATACTGACGTTAGTAAAACACTGAAAAATGAGTCAATGTTGGACAGTACAACACTTGCTAAAGATCAGTGAAGAGTACGACGACTTGTGGGTTAGCCTTTTCAGCATCCAACTTCAATGCTTTGTATCTAGCCTCAGCACGTGCATGGAGAAGTTCACTGTCAACAAGAATAGCATTTCTTTCTGAACCGTCTGGAGTAACCACAAGCTTGATATACATTTTATTACAATACGTACATGTATCTCAGCGAGGGAGCGCTGATTAAAGTCTGGCATTGAAATATGCCAGTGTAAATGCGCCGGGAAACATTGCATTGCGGATACTTTTCACAAAACAGTTTGTACATTTTTTTCAAGTTTAATTCAGCAGAAAGACAGTTCTTTGTAGATGCAGCACGACTATAATGGTTTTTTTGGTGTTTGTCGGTTTCGTTGACATATAGTTTGTTGACACTCTGGTAATTTCTGCAGTCTAATCTGCATGTCGTATTGTACAGTGCATTATCCTCTGGAGATGTCTTCTGGAGTCCGTCTACGTTGTGGTGGTCTATTTGTTTTCCATACAAATGGCCAGATGCGCAAGTTTGTGCATTATAATCCATCCTATGAAATGCTGTGAAGAGATCTCCAAATTGGTATTGAATTTTAGCAACCTCGCAAACAGATTTTCACTTACATAGTCGTTCCTAAAATATAAAAATACTTATTTGAAGTTATGGAAATTATCTAAATATGCCGAATTTCAAATTATGGATGAGCACAGATCATAACAAAGCTAACGACAATGATAAGGCTACAAAAAAATGCGTTTCCCAACAAAATATACAACATTGTATTGTTGCACACACCTCATGTGGACCGGGTATTGCTGATACATTCTCTAGCAGATACATATGCTCCACCTGCATTTCTCTTATGCTTACGGATGTCACTTTACTTACCGGATTTCACTGGTTAATATTGATTTTGCGTTTTTTTTTTCTCTACTTATGTGCAAAAGGGTAGACAGCGACGCGTTAACCTCCATTTTTACAATGATAGTAGTTTAATAGTGACGTACATATAACGTTTTTGCACGGATACCAACATTGCGGTATGAAAAACTCAGGGAAGACAAAATGTTTTTAGTCAGATTGAAAGATACTCGCATTGGTCTTTGAATATACAACAATATTGCATTAAAACCTCACTTTGACCCAATCTGTCGCTTATAATATTGTTGCGGCCCACCATTCAATTATTACTAGTATAATATCGTATTATGTGTTCAGCTACTCCGCGTAATAATATGTTATAAATACACTATTTTGTCATTAATATTTAGTTTGTAAAATATCTTTATGTTGTGTTATGTCGTTTACAATTTCTTTTTTATTACCTATTACTTTATTTGTCATCTATTCTTCTTAACATGCCATACACCAAAGTGCGTAGGCGACTATCTCATTACTAGAATTCTGTTCTTGGCGGCGTGACACAGCTCGCCTGTATTGTGTATTCCTGTCCATTCTTTAATATTTCTTAACCAAGATAATTGTTAGCGGCCGGCTCCTCTCCTACCTTCGATCTTCCCTTGTAGGATTAACTGTGGTATTTCATATTTTGCTCCTCTCAATATGTGCCCAAGGTAACCAATCTTGCGTTTTTTAATTAATTTAAAGAGTTCTCTTTCCACGCCGGCTCTCTAAAGGACGTCATCGTTTCGAACTCTATCCACCCAAGGTATGCGCATCATTCTTCTTAATGACCACATTTCAAATGCTTCAAGTTTGTTGATAGATGTTTTTTTCAAAGTCCACGTTTCCATGCCATAAAGCAAGATGGACCATATGTAGCACTTGACCATTCTGTAGCGTATTTCGAAATTTAGGTTTTGATTACATAGGAGTGGTCTGAATTTCACAAAAGCTTGTCTTGCCATTTGAATTCGGGTTTTTATATCTCTTGTTGTGGATCCGATTGTGGTGCCAAGGTATTTAAAACATTTGGCGGACACCTTTCCGGATTTCAAATTCATCCGTATATTGGTCTTGATCAATCCTCATCTTTGCCATTTGGTTCCAGTATAGATTCTGAATAATTCTGATCTCCTTCTGGTCAATGTTGGCCCTATGTAGTAGTTCCATCATGATATCATGTTTAACATTGTCAAATGCCTTCTCGTAGTCGATGAAGGTGAGGTAGACATCTTTTCGTTGATCTAAATAGTTTTGTATTAAAGTGTTCAAACATAAAATTGCCTCTCTTGTTCCTAGTCCTCCCTTAAAACCGAATTGTGTTGACCCGCTAAGTTCTTCTAGTATCTTGTACATTCTTGAGTGTAATATCCTAAGGAAGAGTTTCAGCAAGTGACTCATTAAACTGATTAAGCGGTGTTCATTGCATTTTGTGGCATTAGCTGTTTTTGGGATCATCACAAAGGATGACTGCAGCCATTCTCGCGGAATGTAAACAGTATCATAAATTCTATTGAACAGCTTTACCAAGATTTCGATATTCTCCTCGTCTAGTAGTTTTATTGCTTCTATATTAATTTCATCTGGACCTGTTGCTTTATGTATCTTTGTGGTTCTAACTGCTTATTCTATTTCACTTCGCATTATTGATGGCCCTGATAAGTTTTCGGAAGGAAGTTTGCGCGTTGGTTGTGTTGGTCTTTCGTCATTAAAAAGTCTTTCTGCGTATTCTTTCCACGCCATTGCTATCTCCTCTTCTGACTCTATGTATTCGTTTCTGTCGTTGCGTATTCTTGTTCTGTGGTGGCTTTTGTGTATATTCGATATTTCTTTGATCTTCCTATGTAGTCTAAAACTATCTCCTTTTTCCTGCAATTGTTCTATTTCGTTGCACCTTTCCACCATCCAACGTTCTTTTGCTTTCTTAATTTTCTGGCGAATTTCTTTGTGTATCTGTTTGTATTTGTCTTGATTACGTTGTTGTTTGTTGTGTTGTCATCTATATTATCTTTTAATATCACATTGTAAATTATCAATACGCTAAATAAAAAAATAACTTAACCTAACCTAACGTGACATTTGTTCAGACTTGTAAAATATAATTACGGCTGTAATTAATCCTACTCCTACTTTGTACCCTAAATGATATAATTGTAAATATAATCGCATATGTTTATTAATTTGTGCCACTTTTGGCGTTAAAATGTGAACAATACATCGCTGTTCTCAAAAGTCCATTGAATGTGTTTATGAAATCCATATTGCAGTGTAATATATTATCATTATTCTGCTATTTCTCTATGTCCATTACACAATGTACATCAGAAAATCAAATCACACAAAATCCAGTCGAACAACTAAAGTGTTATGTTCGTTTACCTGTGATCGATATAAAATGTGTTTGCTCTTTGATGTCAATAATGATTCATCTCTAAAAATATCTAATAAAGAAAAGTTTAGTTTAGCAAGTATAAAACCTTGCATAGAGAATAATTTTATTTTACAAATAACCATTGCCACAGAACAAACACTCTAAAGAATTTTATACATATTTTAAATACAGGATATATCGATTTTATTATTAGCATATATTTATGAAAAAAGCAAAGAAAACAAGATGTCTTACGGTTATAAAATAAAAAAACATTAGAAATAAACAGAAAATACATTATTTATGAAATATGCTTACACAAAGTAAACACATTGCCGTTGTTTCGTACTTTTGGACAAAATGTAGTAACATATTTACTTTTATTTTCTTCTAAGGAAGTATTTGTTTCACTTTGCAGTTTTTTATACTAAGACAGATCTCTTTTGGGTTTTTTCATCGATAGCAACAGCGACTTTGATTTATATTTTCGTTATGTCCATCCATTAGAACTTCATTATTTCCGTTTAAAGGAAATTCACTTACCCCCTTATTCGACATTTACGATGAAAAGACAATAATAGATTTTTTAAAAGTGGCTGGAAAGATATGAGGCTTGAAAAAGAGTTCATAGTTAGTGATATATTAAGTGTCATAGTGAAGTTAAACCCATATCCGCAATTATCTATTGATTTAAATTGGGAGGTAAGACTAGAAAACTAAGTTGATTTCGTCATGCATACTCAATTAGAGAATAAAGATCTAAACATAAAATAAGAATTTTTTGGTTATATTTATTTCATTTATAATAAGATACCAAACGTTGACAATAAAATTTAAATGGACAACTGAATACAAGAGTAAGGAACCAATAAATTTATAGGAACACCACGAGTGCCAACAATTAAATATAAGAAAACAATGAAGATTGGAAGATTTTAATAATTCAAAACACTTATAAAGTTTTAATTCACGTATTTCAAATTCCATTTTGTATTAGATTTTAAATTTCGTTTAAAAAATCTCCGAAGAAAACACTTGAAGACAAGTGTCTTTTAGATTAGAATAAATATTTAATGTGTGTTTTACTTAGCTCAAATTGCGTTTATCGAAGTTTTAAATTAAGATCCGCGAATTTTTGCGATTGAAATTGCGTTGATGTGTGAATTAGATTGCAGAGACAAATTTTTAAATTTATTCCAGAATTAAAATTAGTCGTTAAATTACAAATTTGTTAATGATTGTGTTGTTTTATTTCAACGTTAGTGGGTGGACCTTCAAATTGTAATTTATTACATTGCCTATAACGTTTTAAATGGTAGTATAATCATCATCATCATTGGCTTTTACAACTCTTCGTGAGTTTTTGCCGCGTTTACTATTGTCTTCCATTGATTCCGATGCTGTGCTATTATTTCCCATAGCCTTACTTCCATCTTCTCCAGGTCTTCCCTGACTGCGTCTTTCCACCTTTTTCTAGGCCTTCCTGTCGATCTTCTACCATCTGGTCTTTCCCAAAACACATTGCTAATCAGTCTGTCGTCATTACTCCGTACCACGTGGCCTACCCATCTTAATCTATTGGCTTTTATGTATCTTACGATGTTTCCTTTCCCGAAGAGAGTCTCTATTTCATTGTTGTATCTGCTCCTCCATTCATTTGTCACGCTGTCCCTGCAAGGACCATATATAATTCGCAGGATTTTGCGTTCCCATACTAATAGCTTATTGATTTCTTTCTTTCTCAATGTCCATATTTCACTTCCATATGTCACTGCTGGTCGTATTATGGTTTTGTACATTTGGATTTTGGCACGCCTTGAGAGAAGCTTTGACCTCATTAGATGTTGAATGGCAAAGAATGATTTATTCCCCGCCAGTATTCGTATTTCAACCTCCCGTTCTCCTGTGTTTTCACTGGTAATTGTTGCTCCTAGGTATTTGAATTCTTTGACCACCTCAAAATTATGATCGTTTATGGTAATGTTTTGTCTTATTCGCTGTCGTTCCTTTTTTGATACGACCATGTATTTAGTTTTTTCTTCGTTTATTTTCAGGCCTACGCTTAGTGTTGCTTCTTCAAAGTTCGATACTATATCCTTAACTTCCAGTGTTGTCTGTGCTACTGCATCTACATCATCTGCAAATGCGAGAATAATCTTTGCTCCTCTGGCAGTTATGTCTGGTTTGACTCTGGTATAGATTTTTCGCATTGCATATTCCAATGCTAGGTTAAATAGTAATGGGGACAGCGGGTCTCCCTGTCTGAGCCCGGTGCTTATGCCGAAAGCCTTTGAAGTTTTGCCTCCAATTCTAATTTGTGCAAAGGAATTGTTGACACACATTCACGCAATCATGGTCAGCTTCTTTGGTACGCCTAACTCCATCATTGTACTCCACAGTTTTAAGCGATCTATGGAATCATATGCTTGTTTGAAATCTATGAAGATCTTTTGTACTTCTTTATTATATTCCCAATATTTTTCTAGCATTTGTCTGATAGTAAATATTTGGTCGATTGTTGATCTTCCAGGCCTAAAGCCGCATTGGTAATCGCCAATAATTTCCTCTGTATATGGCAGTAATCGTTTTAGTACAACTGAAGCTAATATCTTATATGTAGTACCGATTAGTAAGATTCCCCTGTAGTTGCCACATGTATCCTTTATGCCTTTTTTATGTATTGGCACGATAATACAGCCACTCCATTCTTTTGGCATTATTTCTTGTTCCCAGGCTTCTTTCATTAATTGGTGTATTTTAGTTATAAGTTCATGCCTTCCTTTTTTAATCAGTTCTGCATCAATATTGTCTAGTCCCGGGGATTTGTCATTTTTTAGGGTTTCTATCGCCGTGATAATTTCTTCCAGGCTTGGCGGGGGTACTTCTATCTCGGCCGTTTGGTACTCACAATTTGCTTTATTTCCATCCGCGTCTACCTGGACATTTAGAAGACTTTTAAAGTATTCAGCCCATCTTTCGATTATTTTATTTTCAGCTGTAATCATTTGCTCATTTTTATCTCTCACAAAGTTCGGTGTTCTTATATATGCACCTTTCTTATGTTGTTTTACTTCTTTGTAGAATTTTTTATTTTGCTTGCTTCTGTGTTCACGTTCTACCTTTTCAATTTGTTGTTGTAAATGTTGTCTCTTTTTCTCCTTACTGTTCTTCTGGCTAAGGCTCTCTCTCTATTGTATTGTTCACGCTTTTCATCCGTCGGGTTTGCCTGGTAGTCTATTCTTCTTTTGTTTGCTTCTTTTAAGGTATCCTCGCATTCTTCATCAAACCATTTATTTCTTTTTGCTTTTCTCTTCCGACCTATACACTTCTCTGCTGTTTCTGTAATGATCGTTTTAATGGAGTGCCATTTCTGGTCTATATTTTCTCTTTCATTTTCTTTCGTTTCCAACACCTGGAATCTGTTTCTCAATTCTAGTTGGTATTGTCTCTTTCCCTCTTCTTCTTCCAATTTAGACACATTCCATCTTTCGATCTTCATCTGTTTGTCTGTTGTTTGTGTTGAGATTCTAGTTCTGAGCTTGGCCTTTACTAGGAAATGGTCTATATCACTATCTGGTCCCCGTCTAGTTCTTACGTCTATTATACTACTGGAATGCCTCCCATCAATTAATACGTGATCAATTTGGTTCCTCGTTCTTCCATCATTTGATCTCCATGTTACCTTATATATGTTTTTCCTGGCAAATTGGGTGCTTTTGATAATCATGTTGCACCCTGCTGCAAACTCAATCAGCCTTGAACCATTGTCATTGGTAATGTCATGTAGACTCTGATTTCCAGCTACCGGCCTTGTGTGTTCTTCTTTGCCTATTTTTGCGTTTAAGTCCCCTAATATTATTTTGATGTCATGTTTTGGGGCTTCCGTGTATAATCGGGTTAGGGAGTCATAGAATTCTTCCTTCTCTTCCTCTACTGCTTCTTCGGTTGGTGCATACACTGAGAATATCGATAGATTGAACCATTTGCCCTTTATTCTTATGCTACAGACTCTATCATTAATTGCTTTGAAATCTAGTATAGCAGATTTAATCCTTTCGCTTATTACAAAACCACACCCTCTTTCATGACGTGTTTCATGTCCAGACCATAACACTATTGACATCTGGATTGTCCCAGACCCAGTCCATCTGACTTCTTGGATTGCAGTCACATCGTATTGTAGTTCTTCCAGCTGTTTTATTGCTCTTGTGGAAATTCCAGGTCGATACCAACTTAGTACGTTCCATGTCCCTAATAGAGTGTCCTTTATTCGTAGCTTATGTCGTTTGTCCTGATAATCTGTCCTATTCCAAGGCAATAGTATTCATTTCGTAGCAGTGTATTTTTCCGTGTATGGATCGCTGGTCCATAGCACAACCCCCAACCTGGAGGACCAGAATATTCTGTCTGGGTTTATTCCCATAGCCGATATGTAGTATAATCGCCATCTTAATTTATTGTTTATCTTCCTACATTTTTAATGCTCTTAAACAAATCTTCTATCAGTAGGCGGAAAACAAATAGATAGTTTGGCGGCGCCTAGCATAAAGGAAATAAGAGATAGAATACTTGAAAATATTGGAACGAGAGAAACTAACAAAAATAAAAAAAAATTAAGAAAGAATTAAAATAGGACAACTTATTGTGAACTGTACTTTTTAATTTTCTGTTGAAGGCAGTAAAACTATGAAGAAAAATTATCTACGACAACAGAAGCTAGGTCCTTAGTAGGCGAGGTAGTACTAATAGTAAGAATAAAAAGGGAATAACTACATATTTATTATAATATGTATATATTCAAGTTAAATAATGAGAAGGTCTAGTACTATGCAATAATAAGAGCAAAAAATAAAGTATATGGAAATGATAAAGGACAAAAACGGAGACACGCAATTGGATGCAAAGACAAATAATGAGGAAATATTGTTTCCAAAGTGTTCAATAGTTTGAGTACCTAGAGATTACCAGAATAAATAAATTAGAAGATAATCTAAAAATAAGAAAGCGGATTGAAGGAAGAAGGAAAACCGTTGGAGCATTACATAAACTATTGAAAATATTAAACATTTTCTGAGCGCCAAAGGTAAGCCTATAGTGAGCAATATTACAAACGGACTGTAAACAAAAACTAGCAAAATATGTAGGCAGCGAACAGGCGAGTGAGCTATAAAGAAACCATTAAAGAAGAAAAGCAAGAGCATAAATTAAAGAGCTGAAACCAGATGATGTACTATATATATATATATATATATATATATATATATATATATATATATATATATATATATATATATATATATATATATATATATATAGTTTAGTTTTTGATAGAAAGGTTTGTATTAAGGGGTATTATTTGATGTAAGGTTGTAAATTTATCATTAAAGGCATTTTTATAACCCAAATTTTTTAGTTCTATAGTTAAGCTAGGTTTAGTGTTAAGCTTTGCCGATTCTTATGATCTGTTCGTGTTTATTTAATTCTTCTTCTTCTTGATGTACCTATCCGTTACGAATGTTGGCGATCATCATGACAATCTTTATCTTATCTGTAGCAGCGCGGAAAAGCTGCACAGATGTTGTATTGAACCAGATTCTGAGGTTCTTTAACCAAGATGTCCTTCTTCTTGCTGGATTTCGTTTTCCAAATATTTTTCCTTGAAGGATGACTTAAAGCCACCTTTCCTAAAACTGTAACTTTCGAGATTTGCGGGTGGTCAGTACCTCTCGGTTCTTATTCATTCTTCTGAGGACCTCCTCATTTGTGATTCGGTCAGTCCACGGGATGTTAAGCATTCTCCGATATAGCCACATCTCAAATGCTTCCAGTTTTCTGCACGTATCTTCGTTCAAGGTCCACGATTCAACACCATAAAAAAGGACAGAGAAGACGTAGCATCGCAGCATTCTAACTTTTCTATCAAGAGAGAGGTTGTGACTCTTAAAGAAGGTCACCTTTCGATTGAAGGTGGATCTAGCTTTTCGGATACGTGCTCTAATCTCCTGGTTGTTGGTCCATTCTTCATTTATAATGGTATCGAGGTAGTTGTAGTGCGTCACTCTTTTTACAGGAGATTGGTTGACGTAGAGTTGACCTGTTATCCTTTTCTTACTAATTATCATAAGCTTTGTCTTCTTAACGTTTATATTAAGTCCATATTGTTGAATAAAATACGCGATTTTGTTCATAAGAACTTGTAGGTCTTCTAAGTTGTCCGCAAATACTATGGTGTCATCTGCATATCTGATGTTCTATAGCCGGTAACCATTCAGTAGAATACCTTTTTTAGTTTCGTGCAAAGCTGCGATAAATATATTTTCAGAGTACAGATTGAAGATTAGAGGAGACAAAATACAGCCTTGTCTCACTCCATGCATGATTTTCACATAGTCACATAGATCACCTTCAAGATTTGCTCTAAGATTTGCTGTCTGATTCCAGTAAAGATTTCTAATTATTTTTAGATCTTGGTTGTTAATTTCTGTTTCTTTTAGTATTTTCATCATCTTGGCGTGCTGTACTGGATCAAACGCTTTCTCGTAATCAACCAGACATGCGTATACGTCGCAGTTGACGTCTCTGCATCTCTGGAGTAAGACTTGTACTCAGAACATAGCCTCTCTAGTACCAACAGCATTTGTGAACCGGAACTGGTTGGGGGATGATTTCATATTTTATTATATGAGTGTCTATTTAATACCATACTAAAAAAATTTAAAAAGCAATAATTTATGGTTAATAAATATTAAAAGCTATACTCAGTATATCATTGTATATTTAATTTATGGTAAGATAGTTAATAGTTAAGGACTTTTTAGTCACAATATTTAATAAATTTATATTTAAAATATTTGTATTATTTATATTTATGCACCATTAGGGAAATAAAATACTTAAATTCTACATCTGAACCACTTTCGTAATAGAAAATTTGGAGAGAATACTATTGGGAAAAGAATAAAACAGAAGGGCTCTTTCTAATGGAGGGATAGATTTTCAGAAAAATTAGACTTTACGGAACATTGAATACTGATCGGTCCAACTACTTGTATACTTCTCCAAAGGAGAAAACTCAAGCTGTAAAGAAAATGCACAAATAAAATAGTAATATTAATTTGGATATCAACAATTATACTGGGATACATAAAAAGAGTCTCCTCTTTCAATTGGAAATAATAACTTAACACCAATTAATTAATGTATTATGTTTCACATTTTTTATTGCTTTAAATATGAAGAGCTTGGTAGTATATGTTGATTTTGTTTATTAATCAGTATTACTAAACAAAATATTTTTTGTAAATTCAAGACAAAACCATATAAATTTGCTCATTGCTAAATTCAATTTCAATTTGTTTTAACATTGTATAAAGACAGTAAAAATTTATCACACAGACTAAAAATTAAACGTTAAAATTTTTGAAAACTTTGTTTTCAAAACTTCCACAACATTTATTGTAAAATCTTAACACTACAGCTGTTTCTGCTGATTGCCTTTCTCAAGTGATCTATTTTTGGCATGCTTTACACTTTATAGTCTTTAATGAAATAGGTTGAGGAGGGGAGAACTGTTTATCCCAAGTTGGTCATTCAGAATTATATCTGTGTTTCTTAATTTGTTAATTTCCATAGATTCTAACAAGGATAGCTTATGGCCTTTATTTTGAATGTGAAGAATTTAAAATTCGTCATTAAAAGAATGATTATAATCTAGAAGGTGAAGTGCGTATGTAGAATATGTTTTCTTATTATTGAAAGCCCTTTTATGTTATGCTATTCGTTTATTAAAATTTCTTCCAGTTTGACCGATGTAAGTTTTTGGGCAGTCGCCACATTTAAGTTTGTATACACCACTGTGTAAGTGCTTTTTATTTTTGCTCTTGTTGTTTTTAATATATTTGCCTAAGTTGTTATTTGTTTTGAAAGCTGGTGTTATTCCTTTCTTTCTTATGTGTTTGGCTATTTTTATTGATATTTTGCCTGTATATGTAATCGAGCAGAAATTACTGGGTTTTTTCTCTGGTGATAGAAATACTAATTTCAGGTCTCTCTAGTGTAGGTTTTGATTTAAATTTTTATTAATTGTTTGTTCGTTGTATCCATTGTTTACTGCCATTTGCTTAATGACATTTAATTCTATCTCAAAATTGTATTTTGACATCGGAATTTCTGTTAATCTATGTAACATACTATGATAGGCTGCCAGTTTATGTTTTGTTGGATGGGATGATGAATTTTGTTTAGTCGTGTCAGTATGGGTAGGTTTATGAAATATAAAGAAGTCATGTTTGTTTTTATGTCTGATAATTTTTAAATCTAAAAAGTTTATGGATTGATTTTTTTTTTATTTCTATTGTAAACTCAATATGACTATAAAGTGAATTAATGTACGATAAAAATTGGTCGAGTTGCTCGTTAGTTCCTGTGAAACATACAAGTACGTCATCTACGTATCTCCACCAATATAAAAACTATTTGAATATGGGATGATTGAAATATTTTTGTCTAGATGATCCATAAAAAGAAAAACTACACAAGAAAGCCCTGAAATTAGTATTTCCACCACCAGAGAAAAAACTCAGTACCTTCTGCTGGATTACATACACAGAAAAAATAACAAAAATAGCCAAACACATAAGAAAAAAAAAAGAATAACACCAGCTTTCAAAACAAATAACAACTTAGGCAAATATATTAAAAACAACAGGAGAAAAAATAAAAATGCATAAATGCATAAAAATTAATAAACATATAGCAGAACATAAAAGGGATTTTAATAATAGGAAAACATATTCTACATACGCACTTCACCTTCTAGATCAATATCATTTTTTTAATGACGAATTTCAAATTCTTCACTTTTAAAATAAAGGCCTTAAGCTATCCTTGTTAGAATCTATGTAAATTAACAAATTAAAAAACACAGATTTAATTCTGAATGACCAACTTAAGACAAATAGTTGGCCCCTCCTCAACCTATTTTATTAAAGACTATAAAGTGTAAACGCATGCCAAAAATAGATCACTTGAGAAAGGCAATCAGCCGAAACAGCTGTAGTGTCTAAGATTTTATAATAAATGTTGTGGAAGTTTCGAAAACAAAGTTTTCAGTGTTTTATTGTTACATAAAATGAATTTCCATCAAGTAACGGTCGAATCCATCAATTAGTTAAAATTTTTTATAACGTTAAACTTTTACTCTAGCTCCTGACCACAAAGCACTTAGGACTTTTTTGCAGAGTTCCTGGGTTCTGCGAACACAGTTTGGAAAAAAATAAACTAGAATTACAATAATTTTTTTAAAATAACTTAAGCTTTTTTTAAATGGCCCTCTATGTGTAGCAAGTCATTCTTAATATAGTATTCATTATTTTTCATTAGTAACGCCACTGTAAGATAATAAATAAATAATGCTAAGACATCAGATGCCTTTGAGGAGAAAAGGAAAGATACCATGTTGGCCAGCGGTCGGAACTTGGAATGTGTAAAGTTGGCGATTTGATGAAGCGAATTTTTTTATCAATAAAGTCAGTCGGTACCTATTTGAGTTTTGCCCTGAAAATAGTTTGCGTAACATTGTCACACCCGGATTCGAATTAAAAAACTATTTAAAGACGAAAGAGTTACGACGTTCCGGGGAAGTGTGTTCAATTTTAATTCGTAAACTATTCTCGGTAATTTTTATTTATCAATATCAATATTGTACCTGTAAATAACAACAATACAGTTTGTGTTTTTTGTTTATTAAAGGCTTCGAATATTCACCGCGGGCTTTAATATGTTAGTATCTTTTCAAATAATAAAGAACTACTACATATGTAGATCAATGAAATTAATACGATTAAATTTAAAAAGTTTATGACACTAAATCTAACAATCATTACGTTTATCTTTTATAAACTTATATTTTCTACAAAATAATAAAATACTCACTTTTTCACTTTCACGTTTCACTTTTTAGCATAGAGATGTCACTACTAAAAAAGATAATAAATAACACTCTTGATAAATCGTGCTAGAAAATAATTAATATCGACAATGAAATTTGGGGCAGAAGGGTTATATTTAATCAATGTTTGTAATCGGTTCGTAAGCGTAAATAAAATTTATTCGAACCTGACTCCCTGTATTCGAGTATTCGAGGTGATTTGTCTCTGCTAATGGCTAATTTAATATATAAACTAGATTAATATTTCCCATTATATATATAAATATATCCTATACTAACAAATAAAACCACGAACTATCCCAACAAATAAAATAACCGAAATTTTAGATATTTTTAACAGCTACCATCCAAAACTAAATTTTACTATGGACATTGAACAAAATAATAAAATAAATAATCTGGATATAAAACCATGTGGTTTACAAAAGAAACATGGTTTTCACGATATCTTAACTACAATTCTCATCATCCATTTTCCCATAAGAAGTCCGTAATTATAAGTCTTGCAGATAAATCTATACAACTAACAGATCCAAAATACAGACCAACTACAATAAAAAAAGCAAAAGATGCCCTTCTAAAGAATGCATATCCCGAACACCTAATCGAAACTATTTTCAAATCAAGACTTTTTATAAACAACAACACAAATAACAACAAACCCAACAGCATCAAAACTAATTACACAACTCATCCATAAATAAAAGGTTTATCAGAACAATTAACAAATCTTTTAGCTAAACATAATATAACAGTGGCCCACAAAGGCAACAACTTTTTAAATAAATATTTCACAAAACTCAAAACACAAACTCCAAAACTTAAAAAATCACATGTTGTTTACGAGATACCATGTATTAACTGTGAAGGTGTCTATATCGGCCAAACTAATCAACAAAATCATATTATGTTTTGAATTTAGAACTATACGTGAGATTTCAGCCAGATAGTCTCTTCCAATTGAGCAATAAACCTAGCGGCGTAGTACTCCGACTTGTAACTCCGATATCTGGAACTAAACAAAATGTAACATTCAAAAATTGGTTCACAAGTTATGAGCTAATGCTGAAGCTTTTAAAAGATCATCAACTAACGTCTACTGGAACTGTAAGAAAAAACAAAAGGCAAATACCTGAAAGTTTTATAACGTCTAGGAACAAGCCAGTATATTCCTCAAAATTCAGATTTCAAGAGAGTATAACGTTAATTTGGCATGTACCAAAAAAAGGGAAAGTAGTTCTTCTAATGTCAACTTTACACTACACTTCTGATATTGACGATAATACAGGCGAAAGTAAGAAACCAGAAATAATTTCTTTTTATAACGCTACAAAATGTGGAGTAGATGTGATAGATGAATTGTCGGCTTCATACGATAGTACATAATAGGTATAAGGAAGCATTAACAAAAAATATTTAGAATAACGTAAATATTGCTATGTATATGATAATAATTACACTATGGATTATAGTTCCTTTAACATCTTAGTTAAAAGTAACCATAGTAAAAGATGAACCACCAAAGGTGAAAGATTTTGGATATAGTAAAAAGAGTATACTTTGTCTATCAGCTGGTTACTCAATTATTTCCAATTTTTGAATTTAAATCTGAGTCAGCTGTTATCAACAAATTTTGTATATATATATATATATATATATATATATATATATATATATATATATATATATATATATATATATATATATGTATATATATGTATTGTTATGGATCAGTTTATCGATCAGAAAAGAGTTTTTTTATTATTTTAATATACCGCGGGCATATAAGTTGAAATACAACCCTGTACTTACTTGTAATAGTTAGAATAAGAGAAAACATTGTTCCGTGACGGGACCCTGACGAGTTTTTCCGTGAAAGACTAAGTGAATAGTGAAAGGACAATAGATTTAGGAATAAACTTGTAATTGTATTTTGCGGTGGGCATTTTTCGAAAGTAAATAAGAATTAGATTTAGATATGAGATAACAAGAATTTGGAAACTTATTTCTGTTGAAAAAGGCAAAATTGTTAATTGTTTCTGAAAAGTAATTCGAGTGAAAGTAGTTTATTTGTTTTAAATATCATGTTGGAAATTTTCTAAATCGAAAATAAGTGGGAAATATGAATGCTTATGATTGGTTAAAAAGGAATGGTGGGAATGAGAGAGTTGAGAAGGTTGTCTGGGAGAGATTGAAAGAATTATTATGTTACCGGCAGACCAGAAGAGAAGACGTGTTTTCGTGTAGTCAATCTGAGTACCAGTGTTTTCGTTTGTTAGTGAAAAAGGTGGAAGCTGAGAGCAGATCAAAATCGAGAAGATTAATACCTCTTTTGAGTCTGCATAGTCCACGAGATATAATTGAGAAAGAAAGGAGAATTTGTGAATAAAGAGTACCGGTCAAAAGAGGCTTGGGCTTGTGTTTTCGGAGGAGTAGTTTGCTGGTATGCGGTTTGGATCGATGCTGAGAACGGGAAAGATTTGATGGTAGCCGGACATAATCCATCAAGGAAGGAACTGTGGTTTGATCGAGAGGAGACATCATTGGTGTAAAAAAATAAAGGTCAGTCAAATAATTTGAATGAAAGAAAACTTTAAGACATTCTAAAGATAAAATCAAATATAAGCATACGAACTAAGATTCAAAGAGTTATTTTTTTTTTGTGAATAAATTATATTTTTATATGGTCATTTTTTTTAGTAGATATTATTATAAAACAGATCAATAGATAGTTTGTAATTAAAATTAAATTTAGAGTATAGGAGTTTGTTGGGAAAGATAATTGCCCACAAAAGTTATTTATTAATATTCATCGTATTGCTTATTGAAAATAAATAATAATTTGTGTGCATATTTATGTTGTTTTAATGTTAGTTCCGTTTCCTGTTCTATCCCGATTATGAGCAACTAGGAGATACTGATCCCACTAGAAGAGATATATAAAGTAAACTGATTAAAGTAAAATTAAAAAGGCACCCTGAGAATTTTTAATAGTAATTGATTTGTATGACTCTGCATAAATTAGTGAATTAATTAATTAAATAATTGGATTAATTAAATTAGTGTTAATTAATAATAAAACATCATAAAGCAGATCACAACAGTATATATATATATATATATATATATATATATATATATATATATATATATATGTATATATATATATGTATATATGTAATATATATTAGGTTTATATATCTATATATATATATATATATATATATATATATATATATATATATATATATATATATATATATATATATATATATATAGTGTATATATTAAATTAGTAGTATTTAAATATTGTATAAACCAAATTTTTGATTATCGCAATTAAAAGTTGCAAAGGTAATATCCACTCATCCTGACATCCAGTCATCTCATTGGCAATGTTATCACTGAATAATATTAGCAACTATTTAGCATAGGTCTGTGATGTATCAAAGCTTCTTGTTAATAATTGGTTTCCAATATTCTGTAATTCAGGATTACGAGCTTTACCCACCAAACGACACGTATTTGGTCAGGTAGCGGTTTTGAGCGTTTCAATCACCGCCACATCCATCAGCATTTGTGTAGTGAAGTAATCCCCTTTAATGGAGAAAGTGTTAGAAGATTCTATTTTTTTGTTAGTGGTTTATTTCTGGTTTAATTGAATACAGATATATTTCAAAATTATATACAACATATTTTAACAATCTCAAACAGTGCTGGCTTTGTGGCATTTCCTTATAGTATACAGGGTGTTTCAAAAAGGCATGTCATAAATTAAATCACACATTCCGGGGATAAAAATAAATTGGTTGAATCCAACTTACTTTAGTACAAAAGTATGTATACACAAAAAAAGTTACAACCCTTTGAAGTTACAAAATAAAAATTGTTTTTTTGCATTATCTCCTAAACTACTTGAGATTTTGTAATAAAAATGGACAGAATACTTTCTTGTTCTGAAAGAATTTTACATACTAAAAAAACAACAAAATATAAGCGCACAGAAAAATTTTAAGCGGGGTGTGCAGCCCTAAATCCCCCTAAACTTTTGAGTACGTTCTAATCAAATGAGTTGTGTGGCATCATTAGTTTAACACATTATTTTTAAAACTTTTTTGCATCTTATCGTTTTTTTTTTTAAAAACAGTTTTAATTGAGCTACGGTCCTTTTCCTTAACCTTTAAAAAATTACGTGCAACTAAATAAATGGCTTAAATTAATTAACAAGTACAAAAAATGTCTGTAACCTCCATAAATATGATATTACGATAAATGTTCAAAATGACCCCCATTTTCTTCAATACACATTCGGTATCGTTTTAATAAGGAAAACCGAATGCGCTGAAAAATCATATTTTTCTAACGAAATTAATTTGCAGCTTTAATTATTTTAACCCTCAATTGTTGTTCGTCCTCTATTGTTACAGATCTTTGTCACTTTATCTTTCATACACCGCCAAGAGCAAAAGTCCATGGGGTTAAGACCTGGACTTCTGGGTAGCCAAGAAATAGGTGCGTCACGACACCTTCCAATCCACCGACCAGGACACTGTCTGCAAAGGTATTCCCGGACTTCATTACTGTAATGCAGTGGAGCGCCATCTTATAGAAAGCAGATATTTTGCCTTATTGCAACATTTACTTTCTCCAGATACTCTTGTAAATCGTTTGCCAGGAACTGCAAATAATTATCACCATTTAAATCGTTGGGAAGAAATACTAAGCCTATTAGATTGTTATCCACAATTTCGGCCCAAACATTAACTTTGAAAGTCCTTTGGTGATGAGTCGTTTTTTTAGCGTGAGGATTTTTGTCGGTCCAAATGTGCTCGTTATGATGGTTTGTTATTCCATTTCTACTGAAGGTAAAATAAGGTGTTTGTGTTTTAATTATTGTATTATTTTAATGGGGCACATCCTAGTAATTGTGCTAAATTATTTGCTCTATTTATATTTTAGGTAACATTATTATGTTTCATGGTAGCGGGTAGCACTCCACTACTATCCCGGTAGAGGACAGGCTGCTACAGGGAGTGGCGTCCCTGCCGTACGCTAGCTACTGACTTTCTCTATGCCCAAGCCTTTAGGAGAGACTAGGTCTCCAACCTATCTTCCTACCCATTTTCCAATCCTTACCACATCCCGATATATCCCACTACTAACACGCACTGGCCAGTGTGGTAGTGAAATGGCTAATTTTCCCCGTTAATGATATGACACAAACTAGAAAAAGGCCCTTAGTCCCCGGCGGCCCAACGGTCCCTGGTGACGGTAGCCACTAGATTGGACCAAGGGCAGAGGGTGCAAAGAATCACCGGGATAGACACGGCTACCATGGACAACAAACATTGAATACAGCCACTTATAGATACGGCTTGTGAACAAACTGGATAGTTACCAACCTTGTGAACAGGCTGGGTTCCGCTCCAGATACGGAATAAATGACCATCTACAAGTTATAAAAACGCTAATAGAAAAGTGTACAGAGTATAACAAGCCTATCTTTCTTATATTCATAGATTATGAAAAGGCGTTTGATACTATAGATCATCATAAAATGCTTCGAGCACTGGCTGTGCCGCATTGACTACCGATATATCGCCTTTATTAAAAGTATTTACGAAACTGATACAGCTTGTGTCCGCCTTCATGAAGATACCAAGAAGTTTCGAATAGAACGTGGAATTAGACATTGTAATACTATCTCCCCTAAATTGTTTACGGCTGTTCTTGAATATATGTTCAAGCAAATGGAACGAGAGGATAACATGGGAATTAATATAAATGGGGAAGATCTCAACCACCTAAGATTTGACGATGACATCGTTTTAATATCTGATAGAGTTGATAAAGCTACAAAAATGCTGCACACGCTCTATAAAATGTCAAAAACAATTGGTCTTAAAATTATCACCTCAAAGACAAAATTGATGACCAACCTTGTAGTCAGCGGTAAAATTCTGATTGAGAGCCATCGCATCATCGACCAAGTAATAGCTTACAAATATCTAGGCCATGCGATTCGCTTAGGCCGATATAATCAGACAACTGAAATACAATGAAGGATAGGTCTCACATGGGCTGCCTTTGGTAGATTGAATAACATTTTCAAGTCTATTATCCCAGTTTGTTTAAAAAGAAAGGTTTTAACCAGTGCGTTTTACCGGTTCTTACATATGGTGCAGAAACACTGACTCTGAGCCAGATTAACGGATGATAGATGGACCAGAAAGATTCTGGAATGGCGACCAAGGCAAGAGGCATATCGAAGCAGAGGACGACCACCGACTATGTGGACGGATGATATCAAGCGCATCACCACAAACTGGATGCAAGAAGCTCAAGATAGAAATAGATGAAAAATTTTACGGGAGGCCTACGTTCAGCAGTGGACAAATATAGGCTAATTGATGATGATTATGTTTCATATATTGAAATGAATTACAAAAATATTGAAATATTACTTTACTATCCTTTACGTGGCAACCTGCTTCCTATTATACCAAATTGTTGTGTCTTGAACTATTATTACTTCGGACAACCACCCTTTTAAAATTATAAGCTTCTTTAAAAATAAAAGCTCGTCTCGACTTATTTAATTGCCCCTCTCTTGGTAAGTTCGTTCTTCATCACAGCTTAAAACAACAACTAGTCACGTCAGAGTTTTTAATACTTCATGAAGAAATGTACCTACGTGCCAAACGTCCACAACTACACGATCGTTTCATATTTTAAATTTATGAGACAGACATCCTCGAGACAGACAGAAAATTATGTGTAGTCCTGTCCACTTTAAACTGAAATACAAGATAATTAATTTTGTATAAAGATTATGTCAATAACTTTATTGATTTTATCTTTTCGAATTATTTAGTTATTATCAGCTGCGGTTGCTTTAATAACCGAATGCAGTAAAACATCTTAAACAAAGTTAAAGAAAAATGTAATAAAATTCGATGTCGGTAAAATATTGTTATCTTTATACTTCAATCGGTGCATCATCTTCTTGTGATAGTTTATGGTAGCCACTAATGAGAACCATTCCAATAAATGTTTTCAGTTCTTATAAACTCAAAGAAAAATTTACTTTTTTAATTTTACTTAAAAATTACATTTTTTTTTATTGAAAATTAACGTGCTCGGCAACAAAGGCCACTTACACGAAAACGGTTACAGATGTAAAACTGTTACAATAAATTACAAAAATATTTTATAGAGTACACACTGTTATAATACAATCAAAATTATATTTTATAATATAACTTAACGTCTCTGAGGAATTTTAGACTTTAGGTTATTTGATTTAAGTTATTGAGTATGTATTTTAGACCTCTTTTAAGGCAATAAATTAGCCTTTTTGCTGAATATTGATGACATTCGGTGAGAATATGGTTAACTGTTAGATGTGATTGACAGGTCTCGCAAGTGGTTGATGACATCAGGTATCCATGTGTTAATCTTGTGTGTCCTATTCGAAGTCTTCGTATTACAATATTGTCTCGTCTGGACATACCGGCAGAGATCAAATCAAGGGAGCTATCGACTAACTGTTGGATTTGATGTAATGCTGAGTTATTGGTGTCCCAGTGTTGTTGCCATCGGGTTCTTGCTCGTTTCTTAATGTGAGGCTTTAAATCATTTCTAATTTGTATATTAACCGTATAATCAGATGATGTTAAGGCAAGTTCTGCATGGCTATCTGCAAGTTCGTTGCCTGTAATACCAATATGGGGTGGTAGCCAGATTAATGTAACTGTTATTTTTTGGAAAGCGATTAGTTGGTAACAATCAAGGATCTTTTGGACAATAGGATGATCAGTGAATATATTTTGGATAGATTGTATTGAGGCTAGTGAGTCTGTGCATATTGCAAGTTGTTTATTAGGTAAAGAAATGGCTTTAAAAGCTTGAAATATGCTAAATAGTTCGCCAATATGAACGCTACATTCTTTTTCTAATATTTGTAAGGTGGTAATCAATTGTCTGGATCAAACTCACTTTGGCCTTAATATCTACAATTATAATTATCATTTCTCTTCCTAATATTCTAACATTTTTTGATCTGAACATAATTCGTCGATTTCCTTCTCTGAAGACTCGCTAGTCGGGACATACACCTCTATTATATTGAGTTTTATAGGTTTGTGTTAAGCTTGCTTAATATGATTCTGCTATTCACACTGTAATAGCCAAGTAAATACTTTTCATATCGCCAGCTGATCATGAAAGCCACTTCTTGTATATTTTCTTTTCATGACCTAACAGTAGATGTTAGCTTGTTGTAAAATGGCCGCTACCGTTTGTGTGAGTTTCGTTTAGTTCTATTATTTTATTTCATGTTTCTATTGTGACGAGACATAATTTTATAAGAGCCAGTAAGCATATTCTCCATATCATTTCACACTATCTAGGACAGAATCTCGATGGCACCGATTTCTAGTGATCATGGCGTGTCTTTCGCTGTTTTTACCATCTCATAGCTGTTATGGTACTGTGGCATCCCATTTTTTCCTTTACTGAAGTGAGATAGGGTAGGGAATCTAGTTTAAGAAGTGAATAGGAGGAGGCCAAGAGCTTGCATAGAGCAGGGTTTCGCTAATAATTATAGTGTGTCTGCCATTCAACGGGATCGTGAAAGAATACACATCCGCTATCACATTACAATTATATATATAAATATATATAACTAGAATTTCCTGGGCTTAGGTTCATAA
This sequence comes from Diabrotica undecimpunctata, assembly GCF_040954645.1. Taxonomy (NCBI): domain Eukaryota; kingdom Metazoa; phylum Arthropoda; class Insecta; order Coleoptera; family Chrysomelidae; genus Diabrotica; species Diabrotica undecimpunctata. Next base: position 22,961,181 of record NC_092806.1, on the reverse strand, counting down.
AGAATAAGGGTAAAATTCATATTAACAAAAAAACTCGACTGTCTTCGTAAAACATGAAAATGAAAAGAAACATAAATTTGATTTAACTGATCGTTTAAAGGAAAAACCAACATCAACAAACAACATATTAAATTTTAAAATACATTTTGCATGTAGTGACTTAGTGGGTCTGTCCTGTGCTTTTATTATTATTGTAATTGTGATTGTTAATTGTATACTTGTTACTAACCAACTTGTACATGCTTGGTGAGTCAAAATTTTCTCATTTTAAAACGTATGTCTTTTGATAAAATATTTTTTAGTCAATATTATTTTTTGAAAAAAGCATGGATATCCTGCCGAAACGTCAAAAAAAGTTAACAAAAATGTCTTAGTATCAAAGACAATATTTAAGTGCTACCCGACCGTTCTGACCCATAAAGAAACACTAAGCTAAAATACCACAGAGGTAATAGGTAAAAGAACACAGCTGACGAGAAAAATACGGCTCTAACTACACAACAATGAAGAAATTAAATAAAAATATCTACCGGCCAATCTGAAAAGACGTAAGAGAAAACAATACAAGAGAAATAACTAAAATAATTCAAGAAAACAAAGGTTTAAACGTTTTGAGGAGAAATACGAACAATATAGGCAAAAAAAATATGTGTACAAAATAAAAAAAGATGAAATCATTATCACTGATAGAACCAAAATCCTTGAGTCTATTAAATCCTTTTATCGTGAAATGTATGATAGCACCGACGAAAGGCAAGATCAGACCGTGCCCAAAATCACAAACCAGGGATTAAAATTAATGCCAGAAATAACTTCATACGAAATCAAAACGGCACTTTTAGAAATGGAAATTAACAAGTCTCCTGGTGATGATGGAGTAGTGATCAAAGCGATCAAACTAGGTGGAAAAAAAATTATCCAGCCTTTGGCCACGCTTTTCACCGAATGCATCTACCAAGGAAAAACTTCTTCTCAATAAAACAATGCAGTCATTATTTTACTACACAAGCAAGGAGACATAACAGATCTAAAAAACTACTAAAATTCTGTATAACCTGCTGTCTCAGAAAATTTTTTGTCTTTTAATTTCTATATTTCGGTGTGTTTTATGTTATATTAGGCATCAAAATAATAATAATAGTCTCCCGTTTTATACCGCTGTCGCGGCTTTGGGAGTATAGCAGGGTAGTCTGCTATATCTAGGGCCTACGGTATACAAGGAAGGTAACAGGGCCAGTGCTACGCTTCAACCGTCTATTATTACCCCTGGTTTTACCCAAGGTACTCATTTTTATTCAGGCTGAGTCGACCTGGGGCCTATAGACATTTTTAAAATGTCTAGATGTTCTTGCCGGCGGTGGGATTCGAACTCCGGACCACCAGCTTGCGAGGCAAACAAAAAAATAATAAAAAATTTTTTTTCATGGCAGCTATCTTTAAAATCCGATGTCTCTTATAGGCGACACTTTCTTGGAGGCAGAGGAACACCTGATGTAGAACATAGATTCTGGCTGAGTTGACGCACTGGTCATAGTTCATGGTATGAACTATGACCAGTGCGTCATAGTTCATACTTGAAGCAGTTTCTGTTTTCTTGGATGCAGAGTAACACCTGGCATGTAAAACACCTAATTCTGGCTGAGTTGGCTGAACAACTTGACATTCGGCATCTATTTTTTTTTGGCTGGGGTTAAAATTTCTGGTATATGTAAAGTGTGTTTTTTAGGGAGCAAGTCTGAAGAGTGGGATACCCTGGGTTGCTTCCGAGAAGGGGGCAAGGAACACTCGTAATCTGGATCACTATCCTCCGAGCTTTCCTGATGGCCATGGGCCAGGAAATATGCAAACTCTACTTTATAACTAAAGAGATCCATAATATCTTTTCTATGGGTTCCAAAAAGTCGCTGATCTCGTCGGTATTCGATGCATGATGCTGAAATTGCTGAAGTCAAACATATGCATGATAACTCTGATTGTCCATTTCCTAGTTCGCGCAGAAGTCCTGCAATAACTTATCATTTGGTCTAAAAAGTAAATGCTTCCCACATTGGCATTGTAAACCTTAACTGCCAAAGGCCTATTGACATCAATCAATCTTTTTTGTATTTTACACCATCTTCTACACTTATCGACAGGTTGTGCAGCCCTCTCTATTTGACATCAAAATAACGGTTTTATTATCAAACCATTTTACAATAGACACTTCCCGTCTGATCTTATACTCTCATAAATTGCTCCCATAACTTCCTTTTTTAAATCCGTATCACATCTTAACTTGGAGTTCTTGGGTATTCTTATTTGTTTTAAAGTGACAGTACCTGTAGCTTCTTTTTCTGAATGCAATAAATCTAAAAGATGTTCAGAATTAAAATATCTATCCATATAAACTGAAACAGGAGGAAACGTACACAGAAGCTTCAACACAGCCTTACCACCATCTAGAACATTAAAACGTTCACCAGCAACTATAGGGTCACCTTTTCCCTGGTAAAAGAAAAAATCCAGTAGCATTCTATTTGGAGCAACTACGAAAAATTTTTTCAACCCACATAAATTGGGCTTTATTTTGATTACTTGTCTGGCTGGACAATGCCCCCAGAAAGAAATCATTTGTTCGTCTATAGCTACTACTTGAGGTTTTGGATTAAGCAAACAATCTGTTTTAACTAACGTGATCAGTGGTTCGACTTTCCAAAACTTTTGTTCTTTTCTTCATCCGTTACGTCACCATTATACACAACCTTCAGATACTTTCGTATACAAAAATATTTATCCCTTCGCATGAGGTTACTTACACACTCTGCTTTAGTTTTTCGGGCCCAATACATCCTAATCCGAAGATATTCCATAATAGACATCATCAAACTTGCTGAAAAAAACTATTTTATATCTTCCCCACCATCCATCCATATTTAGTCTATCATTTCCAACTGTAAACTTGGTATTCCAAGTTTAGAATAGCATATAAAAATATTTATATCATAAAAAATTAATCGGTCTAATAGTTTTTATTAGTATTCACAAATTTGAAGAAAAAATTCTAATTGAATGCGAATTTTATGCTAAGTAAAAAACACAAAAAATTCTTGTAGAAACTTGAACATGGAATTGGCCGGTCGGGACAGTCCGCCATTTTTACTTCACCTTCACAGCCGTTAAATGCGAATAAATGAACTAAAAACTCACTCTAGCAGGTGATGGTACCTATTGGCCTTCCAGTAAAGTACTTCTCAAGGCTGCCAACCTAAAATGGCATTCCAAAAAATTTCTAAACAAAGTATATTTTATGTCGCGTGTAGACGATGCTGGGACTAAGGAGGATACAGCGAGGAGTATGACAAGGAGACACCGTCTCTCCAAAGCTATTCACGACGCTTTTAGAACGTATTTGTAAGAAGGCACATCTGAACGAACATGGTACCAACATAAATGGAAAGGAGCTTAGTAATTTGAGATTTGCAGATGATGTCGTCCTTATAGCCAATCGTATGGATCATGCAATAATAATGTTCTAAAAATTATACCACACTTCTTTGGAGGTAGGACTAAAGATTAATATAAACAAGAAGCAAATAATGACTAATCTGGTTCTAAATCAAAATATTATGGTACCTAGGACATGAAATTCGGTTGGGCAGAGATAACCAGACATGTGAGCTACCACATAGCATAGGATTAGCCTGGGCAGCGTTTGGTAAATTAAAATATGTATTTAAATCGGATCTACCCATATCCCTCAAAAGGAAATCTGTGACCAATGTGTGTTACCTGTACTCACTTATGGAGTGGAAACATTAATACTTACAAAAGAAGTAGATAATTAAAATTTCATAGCCATAGCCCTCTGAGTCACGCAAATAAAATGTGCGTGACTCAGAGGGCTATGGAACGCCAGATGTTGGGTGTCTCTCTAAGAAACTGAATCCTAAACGAAACGAAGAAATACGTCGTAGAATAAAAATAACAGACGTGATCGAAAAAATCGCATCGTCAAAATGGAATTAGGCAGGACACGTCGCCATATTATCAGACAACCGGATGGACTGATGACCTGAAGCCTGTTAGCAATAACTGAATGTAAGCCGCACAAGACAGAGACAGATGGAAAGAGCTGACGGAGAACTATATCCAGGTATTCCCAGATATTCCATTGAAAAGTTATGCATAAATTTTTGACAAAACTCCAGAAATCCCTCTAGTTTATATCGAAGGGGATCAATTTTTATGCAATCTCTATTGTAGTTTGGTGCTTTTCGATATAAAAATCGACAGGTTTTAGAATTTAGTCATGGATTTTGTTATTTTCCCCACTTTTTGGGGGGTAGAGGTAACCTTTTTTCTTATATTTACTCGATTTTCCTACGACAGTTTGCTCTAATTATTTTCGTTCCATATCTTTCAACAAGAGCTCTTCATGAGGTTGGTTGAATATGTCTTTAATGTACGACTCCTTTTATTAACATTTTTTTAATTTATATTTTTAAGGATATTCCAAGTATATTATTTTTATTTTTAATATAGTTAAACACATTAATAAAAAAATATTTATTATAAATAAGAATTAGTCTAATATATACAATAGAGATACTTTATTTGCTAAGAGCAATAATAAAAATGCAATCATCAAATATGTTACAATTTAATAGTTACTGTTTGTTATAATCAATATGTTTTTGCCTTCGACTTAAAGCATTTTGTATTTCCAAAAAGCTTTTTCCTTTTGTTTCTGGTACAAAAATTGAGACAAAAATAATACTTAAGGAAGCAATTCCGCTGAATATAAAAAAAACTCCACTCATACCAAATGCCTCTCGAATAAATGGAAAAGCAGCTACGATAATTAATCCCAAACTAAGAGCACAGAAGGAACCAATGCTAACACAGATAGATTTTACATTTGTAGCAAACAGTTCTCCTCCAATAGTCCAAGGTATCGTAGAATAACCAATATTGAAAAAAACATAAAAATTAATGAGGCTTGCCAGTGGTAGCCAAAATATTGGATTGACATTGTAATTGTTACTTTGAAGGTAAAAGTACATACCCAAACATACTAAAGATACAATGCTGCCTATGGAAGATATCTGAAGAAGAATTTTTTTACCAACACGATCTATTACTATAGTTGAAACAGTGCAAAGTGCTAACTGCACAAAACCTATAATTATCGAAGCCAGGTTGGAAGGGATTATGTTTCCACTAGCGTCGAGAATTGGTTGTAAATAAAGCAAAATAAATGGAATTCCCATAAATTGTTGAAATAGAAGTAGTCCGCAACAAGCTATCAAGCCATTTCGAGTGGGAGCAATAGTTAATTCTTTCCAATTTACCTTTTGACATTTGGACGTATATACCACTTCTTGTATGTGAAGGAGTTCTTTACTAACATCAGAGTTTTTACGAATTTTTTTTAAAACTTTCTCAGCTTGATTAGTGTCATTTTTCATCATATAATAATAAGGACTTTCTGGAATGAATGGTACAAAAGTTACTAAAAATATAGTTACAGGAACTAGAAGGAAATATGCATAAGACTGAATGCTTATTAAAGGACCTATGACAAACGAACACACATGACCCACAGCATTCATAATTCCAAATATAGAACCTAAAATACCTCGATTTGAATCTTCCGATATTTCTGCTACATAACTTGGCAAAATAGCTAAAGCAATTCCACCAAAAATTCCGATTATTAATCTGGCAATCGCAAACAAATAAAATTTTGAGGCATTGGCTATTAATATGTAACATACAAAACATGGCACACTACTAAGAATTAAAGTTCTTTTGCGACCAAGTTTCTCGGCTAGTAGTCCTGATACAATAGTTCCTACAATAGATCCAATATTAGGTAAAGAAGCAATTAATGACTCTTCCACGGCTGTTATTGGTTTACCCAAAGGATTGATACTTGTATCGTTGCTGTATAGTTTTGGTATAGTCGGTGACGTCCATGAAAATAGACTGGATATATTAATGCTCAAAAAGTTTACTGAAAATCAAGAAAATTAAATTAGTAACCTAGGTCACTACAGTTGACGCTGAGTTAAAAAAATTTTTTTTTTTTGAAAAAACAAAAAACAAAATTTGTTTAATTTACTAATGTTTGTATTTTGAGAACGATTTTCGAAATGAAAATTAAAACGTCAATAAACTTACTTTAACCTTTAAGTGTGGCTTATTTCCATTTAAATAGTAATTACTTTAAAATGCCATAAGGAAATAGCTTCAGAACAATAGTAACAATTCGAAGAAAAATCAGGGAAGCCAAAGAGTTATGGATGCGAGCAAAATGTGAGGAACGAGAAAAATTGCAACGAAAACATGACGAATTTAACACACATAAGAAAATAAAAGAAGTTACAGTACACAAAAAAATACACCCATAACATTAACGAATAATGAAGGTCATGCACTATCCCTAGAAGACGAAGTAATGGAGGAATGGGAAAACTACATTAAAGCATTATTTAAGGATGATCGAGGATCACTACCTAACTTAAGTGCAAATACAGAACCATCAATCTTAAAAGCTGAAGTGGAAAAAGCCATACACCAAGCCAAAAACAACAAAGCCAGTGGACCAGATCAAATATACAGCGAATGGCTAAAATTACTCTCAAATGACAATATAAAAGAACTCACTGTACTTTTCAATCAAATATATGATACCAGTGAAATTCCATCGGACTGGTTAAAATCGATCTTTATTCCTCTACCTAAGAAACCAAACGTTAAGAAATGTAGCGATTGTAGACTCATTAGTTTAATGAGCCATGTCGTTAAAATACTGTTGCATATTCTTCTAAACCGAATTAACAACAAGTGCGAAGAAATAATTAGTCAAGAGCAGTTCGGGTTCCGGAGATGCCTTGGAACTAGAGAAGCACTATTTTCTATGCAAACACTCCTTCAACGATGTTGGGAGGTAAGAAAACCTGTATATTATATGTGCTTCATTGATTTTGAAAAGGCATTTGATCGGGTTCAGCATACCAGACTAATTAGCGCCTTGCAAAGCATCCAACTAGATGAGAAAGACATCAAACTTATTGCCAAACTTTACTGGAACCAAACAGCCATTATTATTACCAACAACAGAGAATCAAAGCCAATCAGTATTGAACGAGGCGTAAGACAGGGCTGTGTACTGTCTCCTATCCTCTTTAACGTGTATTCTGAGAATCTATTTACGGATCAAAGATCAAAAAGGAATTATCATAGGAGGAGAAATAATTAACAATATACGGTACGCCGACGATACTGTGATTCTAGCTGAAAACATCGACGATCTGTAGGAGCTAATCAATAGAGTTGACATGGAATGCACAAATTGTAGACTGTCGATAAATATCGATAAAACTAAATACATGGTGATCAGTAAAGTGGATATCGGCGCAACCCAACTGATATTAAACCAACAACCGCTGCAGAGAGTTCAGAGATTCAAATACCTTGGATGTTGGATTACCCAAAATCTGGATCCATCCTTCGAAATTCGATGTAGAATTGAACAGGCAAGAAACTCATTTCAAAAATTCAAGCCTCTATTATCCAATAACTCATTAAATTTGGAAATCCGTGAAAAGTTTACAAGATGTTACGTGTGGTCTGTACTTTTGTATGGATGTGAAACTTGGACTTTAAACGCCGATATCATGAAAAAAATCGAGGCGTTTGAGATGTGGTTGTATCGAAGGATACTAAAAATTCCATGGACTAGCAGAACCAGAAACGAAGAAGTTCTTCGAAGAATGGGACATCAACGAACTCTATTAAATATTATTAAGAGACGTAAACTAGAATATCTTGGACATATAATCAGAGGACCAAGATATGAGTTCCTTCGGCTAATTCTCAACGGTAAAATCGAAGGAAAGAAATGGATAGGACGGAAGAAACTCTCTTGGTTGAGGAATTTGCGGTAGTGGACAGGTTTGACAGCGGACCAATTGCTACACGTAGCGCAAGACCGAGATCAGTATAACAATATTATAAGTACGGTAGTCGCCGACGTTCCGTAGGGATATGGCACTCTAAGAAGAATAGTAACAATAGACGGCGAAAAGCCTAACCATCTCCGTTTCGCAGATGGCATTGTCCTTATCACAGATAGTTTAGGAGAAGCTACATATATGTTAAATGAATTGGACTTTGCATGTTCAGAAAAAGTGGTAGAAAAAAGTGGTGATATACGTATTTTGGTCAATAAATAAGAATCACGCAGGGATAACCAAGCATGCGAACTCCAAAGACGAATTACTTTAGTAAGCAGCCTTTGGAAAACTGCGAGACACACTTAGGGCCAACATACCATTTAGCCTCAAAAGAAAAGTATTTGACCAATGCGTATTACTGGTCATGACCTATGGGTCATGACTCTAACCAAGACTTCGGCTTTAAAATTGAGAGTGTCACAGAGACGAATGGAACGGTCTATGCTGGGAGTGACTTTGCGGGACCGAATAAAAAACAAAGGTCTGCGAAGAAGGATGTGTATTGCTAATGTTGTAGACCGCATAGCGGAACTGAAATGGAACTGGTCAGGCTAAGTAGCGGGAATGCATGACTCACGATGGAGAAGCAAAATTACAAATTGGAGACCAATAGCAGACAAACGTAGTCGAGGAAGACCACCTACACGTTAGGCTGAAGACATCAGATGTATCATAAAAAAATGGCAACAAAGAGCACAAAATAGGTAAAAATGGAGAAGTATAAGGGAGAGGCCTATGTCCAGCAGTGTCTGGAGATGATGATGATATTTTTGGATAACAGATTAATTTGGAAAATTGTGATTTGGTGTATATAGGATTGGTACACATAACAATCACAAAATAGATGAAGATATGTTTAGCAACGAATAACAGATAAAATGCGAGAGAAAATGTAATGAATATTGCGCAGTCAAAAAGAATAATAAATGCATGTTACAAAAACATTATTCCTTAGACGTTGTTTATGGCAGGTAAAGTTTAAAAAAAGATACATTTATTAATGAATACATTAGTGGAGGTTTAGGTATGGAATTGATAATAGGATCAAGGAATAGAAAGAGCAGAAGAAGGAACATATAAAGACTAGAAGAGCAGCACCAAAAAAGACATAATGGGAAACGTTTAAATGAGACATATCTTTGAAGGGTACTAAAATTGGTATGATTAAATAAATATATGCAGAAATGTAATTTGGATATAAATCTCCATTTAATGATCCAAAAAAATCTATCTTGATAAAAAAATGTTAATTTAAGTAACGTTTTTATTAATATGGCTCAAGACAATGTTATCTGTACGATGAAGTGTGCATTGGTGTACGCCGATAAAGTATGGCCTTTAACGAACATTCAAGAAAAGAAAAAGGAGGTGGCTAAAATGAAAATATTATGGTTAATGCTAAATGAGACTAGAAGGAACAGAATCAGGAACGACTTGATTAAGAAAATACTTAGTATGACTACAGTTTAAAAAAATATTTAAGAACAAAGACTTCAATGGTTTGATCAAGTCAGTAGAAATGAAAATTATGTGGAACGAAGGATAGAGTTGTTAGAAATTGATAGAAAGAGAGGTAGTTGAAACCTGAGGAGAAGATGAAAGAAGTGTGTGGCAGAGGACTTGAGAGAGAAATATTAGGTGAAGAAGATACGATGGACGAGAATAAGTGGCGAAGAAATAAAAGAAACATCGACCGCAGTAAAGGGAGAGGATAGGGAAGATAAAGAAGAAGACAAATTCCAAATTATCAGAGGAAGATAATTAATTAGCTAAGTTATATTTTTAAATGGTACAAGATAGAGTTATTTACATCCCTTATTACTATGTTTTAACAAATAATAAACTAATTGAAATTATAACATTAACAGAAGAACAACAAGGTAGTAGGTCGAGAATATAATACACTAACGCTATATTTATACTGAGCCAAATGCAAGAGAAATAATTAGAATAGAGCAAACCGGCATATCTATGTTTCGTGGACCTTAAGAAGGTATTTGACACAATAAAATTAAAAGTAAAAAAGGAGAACTAACTGTCCCAATTTAAGCTTAAAATGTGATAAAACAGGAAAATTACCTGAGTCCTCTATTGTTCAACCTGAGTATGGAAGAAGAAAGAAAAGACAAAACTTATGGTTGTCAGCAAAACGGAGTTACAACCAACGAACATCAGAGCGTATGGAATAGAGTTAGAAAGAGTCCACAATATTACCTACTTGGGTGCAAATGTTAACGATAACTGGGATATAAATAAAGAAATAAGAATACGCATTGAAAAAGCCAGAGCCGCCTTCTATAAATTAAAGAAAATTCTAATTAATAGAGATATTACGTTGAACCTTAAAGTCAGATTAATACGCTGCTACATATTCTCCACATTGCTGTATGGTATGGAGAGCTGGACCCTTACAGAGGCATAATTGAAAAACTTAGACGCCTTTGAGATATGGATTTATCGAAGAGTATTGCGGATAAGTTGGGTTAATCGAATAAGAAATGAACTAGTTTTATATCGAATGAAAAAGAGCACAGCAATAACAAAAAAGATAAAAATTCAAAAGTTACAATATTTCGGTCATGTAATGAGACATCCAGAGAGGTATAATCTTCTACACCTCATAATACAGGGTAAGATCGCCGGAAGGAGAGGCCCAGGCCAACGAAGAACATCCTGACTCCGAAATCTCCGAGAATGGTATCAAGGGACCACCGCTAATTTATTTAGAGCCGCCGTAAACAAAGTTATTATTGCCAATATGATCGCCAACGTTCGATAATCGGACAGGGTACTGAAAGAAGAAGAAGATCCAATTATTGTACGCAAAAGAGATATCTCTAGGAATAATTAAAACGATCAACAATATCTACCAAATAACACAATAAAAGTAAAAGTAAAAAAGAGGAACTGACTGACCCGATTAAGGTTGGCAATGTTATAAGACAGGGAGATTACCTGAGTATTCTATTGTTAAACCTGACTATAAAAAAAATAATAAAAAAATAAGAACTAAAAAAAGATATCAAATGAGAAACAACTTAAAATAATCTGCTATGAACATGACGCCATACTACTCTCTCAATGTAAATATGATTTTCAAAGTATGCTGCACTAATTTAGTATAACCGCTAGAAAATTTAAAGTGTTAATTATCCCAAAATAAAAAAATGCGTGGTTAGAACAGCCAATTTACTAAGATGTGAATTATAGCTAAAAGGTCAGATAATAGAAGTTATAAAGTTTAAACATATAGGTTCGAAACAGAAGTGGAAGGTCAAGAAAGAAATTAAAGGCAGAATGTACAAAACAGTCATCAGAATAATAATGACATTTGTCTCAGAAATATAACCTGAAGAGAGAGGACAAAAAGAATCTTAGAAACAGCAGAGATAAAAACTTACAGAAAAATTTACGGTAAGACACTATGGGACAGCGCTAGAAGTACAAATATACGACCAAGATGCAAGGTGGAGAACATCAAGGACTGAGTAAGAAGAATGGAACGAGTGTGAAGGCGGCAAAAGACGGTTCCTTAATAGAAAGACGGTTTCTTAATAGAAAAGCGGTTCCTTAATAGAAAAACGATCGGTAGGAAGACCACGAAAACGATTAAACGACAACTTAATAGAGGCACATTTAAAAAACCGACAGTCATGTCTACATATATAAAAGAAGAAGAAAAAGAAGAAGAGAAGTTACTACGTTTCCATTTATTTTATTTTTAATTTAAATTTTGTTTTAGTTTTATTCCATCTGGCTTTTGCAATTATTGTTTACCTCACCTGAAAGTACTGCCCAATATAGAAAGTAATTCGATTTCTGAGACATTATCACAACTACTTATTACCACTATAGTAAGAATGTTTTAATTGTCCTTACCTTTAAATATCTACCAAATTATTTGGAAAAGATAAGAAACTGATGAGTATTAATTTGGACAGGCGAAAAAATGGTATACGTCAAATAAATGCTTCCGGCGGTTGTTTTAAAATTAAGTACTGTTGTGTCTGGTAACAAAAATCTTATATCAAATAAGAGTTTTAATTTTAACAAATGTAGTTATGACGCAATATTGGCGTTTAACAAGAACAAATATTAATCTTGGAATTTACTTAATCAAAATAAATGAAAGTTAACAAATCAAAGGAATTATAAAAGTCAAAATATACTTAATATTGAAATACCATTGTTTACATAATAAATAAATTAACATATAGAATAAATATTATTTTTATATGGAATTAAGTCGCAATTGAATTGTAATGAAAATTACATTTTTAATTGTTTAACGATTCGATTTCCACTCCGGAAATCGTTTTTAAAAATGACTATTTTAGAAAATTCTGTGAAAGTGAATAACCAACCATGTTTAGTAGGTTATGTTTTTTTTTTCAAAATTGGGCTGCTTTTATTTGAAGATTGAAAAAATCTGATGATGGTGTGTTTACCCACGGAATATCAAATTCTGACTGGTTTGTGTGTTTTTTTAGTATTGTTTGTTTTTTCAAAGTATGTTTACACACCCAATACATCCTTAAAATTTAAATTCAAGCCCATTACTTCGTCATATACTGCGGAGTTGTTTGCAATATTACAAGCACTTATCCACATAAAAGAGTCAAAACAGTCCCCGTCTCTCATAATAACCGTTTTACTAAGCTCACTTCACACTATCAAACGTTTATATACCAATAATCCAATTGCCTCACATATCAAATCAGAAATAGAGATTCTAAAGAATAATAAGATCACTGTTGACTTCATGTTTGTTCCATCACATTCAGGTACACAAGGAAATGAAGAAGCAGATGAACTAGCACGCTTAGCATCCTTCAGCCAGGACTCCATTCTTATTAATGAGGTTTCTTCAGATGGCTTTAAGTCAGAAATAAAACATAAAGTGTTAAGTGCGTGGCAAAATAAGTGGAGTGCATCACAAAATAAACTCAAGGAAATCAAACAATTAGTGAAACCATGGTTCCAACCAACAGCGAATAGACAGGACCAAGTGAGAATAACACGTTTGCGACTAGGACACAGTAACTTTACACATAAACACCTCTTTACGCGAACTGTGCCGCCAATGTGTGAAAATTGTCAAGTAACACTCACCGTGAAGCATATACTAACTCAGTGCAAAACATATGAAGCAGCAAGAAAGAAGCACACTATACCAAATAATATAAAGGAAGCCCTAGGAAAAAACATGAACATTAAAAACACAATAAGTTATCTTAAAGACTCAGGACTGTATCAATTATTGTAATTTTTTATAACTTCACCAGTATTATATATTTAGGTCGCTAATAACCCTGGTGGTTACAGCGTAAATAAATAAAAAAAAAGTATGTTTACGTAGATTAAGTGATTGTGTATTTTGTATTGCATATGTATTGTGTATAAATTGTGGATAATATGTGTCCAACCTTTATATTAATATGCTATTGTTGATATATTCTTGTTGTTGATTTCTATTTTAATTTATTATTTGTAACAAAGGCCTACTTTATTCTGCTGATGGGTTTGTTACTCATTTTTCTTTGTTAAGTAGGAAATAAGCTGCTTCTTTGGCTTTTTCCTTTTTCATGTCTGTCTTTATTACCATTAATGCATCCTTTCATTGTACTCCGTGCTCGTTGTTCCAGCTATGTTTACATGTGACAGAAAAATTTGTGTAGTAATGATATTAATTAAAGAACTTGTAAGCTTATTCAAAAAAGATTTATACAATGCAAATATATTTAAATAAACATAATGTTCTATCTATAGCGAGCAGTTACAAAGAGTCAAATAATCATATATACAGATGCGTCTAAATCTTCAGATGGAACCGGATACGCTCTTTTTTGTATACCATAGTATACCAAGTAACGCTTTCTTATAGTACCACCTAGGTTAACTCAGTTAACCTTAGACTCCAGCATAGATCAGAGGTAATGTAAGTCGACAAAATCTCACCAGCTCCGGGGGGTCATGTTAGACGCCCCCATTTTTAGTTTTTATTAATTAGCGAAGTTAATTGTATTTAATGTAATGCAATAGCGGTCTATTGCATTTACCTTTGTAAATTTCATGAGGATTGTTTTTGTTACTGATGTCCTTCCAGTGTTTTTCTGTGGCCAAACAATGTTTTTTTAACAACTTTTTATTAAACTGATGATGGAATGATTCAATTTCGAAAAGATCTTCTTTAAAATAAAAGTTTTAAGCTTTTAATAAGCATTTTTTATACCTTGATACACACGAACACCACATGCTTTGTATTCAACAGGTATACTAGCCAATCCTGGATATCTATACTTCATTGTTTTGTTCCAGTTTCACTTTTAATTTATTAAAATGTTAAATAGCAGCTCCTTGGAATATAATATATTTATTATCACTTGACTCTGTAGATGTATGTAACTCTTAAATTAACTTTTTAAAAGACAGCAAATTATCATTATAATTCTCTAAAAATTTTTAAGTTAATTTTGTTACCTTTGTTTTAAACCATTTGTATAACTTCCTCCTCTCCGTGACCTAGTGTTGATGTGTCTTATATAAAGCAATGCCTTAATAGCTTTCTAGGCGAGAAGATTATGTCCCTGTTCTCCTAATGTTGATTTAAGCTTAACTTTGTCTTAGGACATTTAGGTAAATTATAATAAGCAAAAAAATAATATTTTCTGTGATACTTTTAATGACCAAACGTGTGCCTTTGTATATTCTGGGTGGATTTAAATTGCGTAGAAGAATAATTGGTGAACCAAGTTTTAACTGAAGGTTGTATGGGGCATCCCTGGTATATCCAGGGAATTTATTATGTACAGATTCGTCTTCATTAACAACACTGTCGATTGATTTAAAAGATATCAAATCACCTGGTAAAAACTGTTGAATCTCCAAGTTAATTTCGTCAAATCAACATTTTTCTCCGCCAAAATATTGCACGCTCACTAAGCCAATTATGAGTCAAGTAATTATTCAATATAGCTGGAGAAAACTGTCAATTAATTTATGTTTAATCTCAACAAAAGTGCAAAAATCATCTGGAAGTTTGGTGCATTGTATATTAGGATATAGTTTTATTTTGCCGTTTCCAATTTAAGCATGCATTATTCTCATCCGCATATCTTGATAAAGCAATAACCGGTAATGTTTGTCGAAAGTCAGCAGCAGAAAGTACTGCTGAACAGTTTCTCGTTGCCGTTTAAATCTTGCACACTTCTATGTAATGCTTCGAGTGAATATTTGCGAGCCATAGTACATTTATCTTGGATAATAACTGAACTCATTTGCAATATAGTAACCATTTCACTTCTTTACACATTGCACTTGAATTGCTATGAAGTCTAATGGCAGTTTGCTAACGTCTAACCAGAATAACCAATTTTAAAGGTTCTGGTGGAGTGGTAAGAGGTGACAACAAAACTTTTGCTGATGCGCAACAGATGTCAAGTGGTTTATTGCGAAACTTCAATGCCTGAAAATACAGGCATACTGTGTCCATTGCACCAATAGCAGTTTTAGAATGCGCAGAATAATTAATGTGTGGGGCATATTCAAATTCAACACGAACAAATGAAATATGTGTAAATGAACGGTTAATTTACTGTTTTCCTCGTTTTTGTGTTCTGGATGTAGCTATATTGAGATTCTCGGACACGGTTCTCTTCTAACCCCATTCTCTGATCTTAATTTATTTGAGTAGTTTGTACGTCCGATGTCTTAGTCTTTACAATTCGTGTACGTCTTGTGGCTTGGCTACATTTATTGTTGAGAATTGATTGTCTTCGGGGCATTTTATTAAAATGATAATTTATATGCTTTAAAACAATTATTTAAAAAAATAATTGAATAAAATCAAGATAAGTATAAAAATAAACTAAGTAAACCACCTGTTTTTTTATTTTATTCTAATATTTTATAGACTGTTATGTCAATAAACGTTACCTAAAACTTAATTTAAATTTTCGTACTCTTATTATTAATATATAAAATTACACACGGTAAAATGATAATAAAATCAAAACATTATGTTTACTCGGGTCACTAATCTCACTCACAACTCTCTTTAGTTAATTTAGCAATTTTTTTGTGAAATTAGTTACATTTTGACATACTGGAAGTGCCTGTAAACTAACAATTATCTACTACTAACACATACAAAATAAAATTGCGTGAAACATTAAATCAAAATTTTAATGTTAATATTTTTGAAATTGTATAATGTTTGTATTTACAAATAGAAAGATAACTATTTACAAAATAGCTTTTGGACCATCACTTTTTTTTTATGTATAGCAAAGAAATTAATAAATAAAATAAAACTTTAAAACTAATTACCGCCAATCAAAATTTATTTATTTACACCATATAATATATTGATCAAATGAACAAATAATAAAATCACAAAACAGTGTTGGCTGCTTTTCAATTAATAATGAAATTCATTAAGACTCCTTACTTTGAATGTTAGATGTTAATATTAATTAAGACTTAATTTTATTCTTTACTTTTAGAAAATATTATTAAGTGAAATGATACCTCAGGATTGCTTAACATCAGCTGTAAGTTGCCTACATTTGGCGCAACTTATTGACTGTAAATTATCATAACTTTTTTTTATAAAATATACTTTTTTATAGTTTTAATTTTATGGATTTAGTAGACTCAATTAGTTTTAAACATTCTTTTAACATTCTTAGTTGATTCTGATATTTAAGTTTATTTAGAATTGTTAGATTAAATTTATAACAATTAATATGTAATCAATTTATGCACAAACTTAAATTTTTAACTTTATTGCAGAAAAAATGTTGAAAAGTATTTTTTTATTGTAAATAAACAATATTGAACAGTTTGAACTTATTTTTTATTTTAAACATATTAAATATTTCATTACCTATATTAAATATTAATATTCTGGTATAGATCAGTATTTATAACTGTTTGTATGGGAAAATAAAACTGCTTTTACTATTTTCCTTACAATTTAATCATATTTTCTCGAGTTTAAATGAAACCAAAAAAAAAAATAAATAGAGGTAAAGTTTGCTAAACGTCGCTTTATAATAATAGCGTTTATAATAATAATAATAGCGGTTATTGTCCAACAGAATCCATTTATAGGACAAAATACAATACTAAAGTTAAATGATATATTAATAATTCATAAGTACTAACTAAATAACACATTTTTCGAGTATTTTACCTTAACATAAAGAAACTACTCAATCACCTAGGTACATCTCAGCCATCCTAGTAAGCTGCTTTAAACTGCAGTGAAATATATCGCAGTAAGCACTTAAGGAATTATAATAGTTGCACATGAGAAATAGAGGACAATTTAACATAAGATTAGTTCTAGCTTGTGTATTTCTGAACGTAATCGAATTTCTCACTGGATAAGATGGAACATTAAAATTTATTTGTCGAAGAATATCAGGGCAGTCAATGAGATTATGTAGTAGCTTGTACAGGAATATTAGGGAGGCATTAATTCGTCTAGATTCTAATGATACTACGTCCAAACCGCTACACAACTCACTATTGCTAATGCCCCTCTTGGGATATATGCCGTTAATTTTGAAAGACAAAATTTTTAAAAATTTACGCTGCACCTGCTCTATAAGTTGGATATGTACATCATAAAAAGGTGACCAAATGACAGAGGCATATTCCAGTTTACAGCGTACAAAAGTGTAATAAAGTAATTTAATTGCCTTAATATTAGTGAGATTTCGACTATTTCTAATTATGAATCCATAAGATTTAAGTGCTTCTTTAACCTTTAAATTTACATGTTCAACAAAGGTGAGTTTATAATCAAATGTAACTCCAAGGTCTTTAATTTTATTTAAACGTTCAAGTTCATTGCCATTGATAATATAAGGATGGTATAAATTAGACTGTTTCCTAGAATAACTAACTACTTTGCACTTATTGGCATTAAGATTCAAATGATTTGCATTACACCATTCATGTACACGATTCAGTTCACTCTGCAAAAAATGACAATCATTAAGGTCACTTATCAATGAATAAATCTTTAAATCATCGGCATAACATAAACATGGTGCAGAAATTGATTCACACAGATCATTAATAAATAACAAGAACAATAATGGACCTATATTCGAACCTTGTGGAACCCCTGAAGAAGCTAGGTACTTTTCCGATTTGTAACCATTATAAGCAACAAACTGCGTTCTATTTGACAAGTAAGACCTCATAAAAGTCACGGCATCCTCAGAAAGACCAAAGAGACACAATTTAGAAAGTAATACGCCGTGGTGAATTCTGTCGAACGCCTTCGTAAAGTCAGTATATATGACGTCAACTTGACTTCTATTATCTAGAGCCGCTGAGATATATTGTGTGACCATTAATAAGTTTGTCACAGTGGACCGGTTGGAGACAAAACCATGTTGATATTGAGACAGCTGATTACGAGTGCGTGAGTAAATACGATTATAAAAAACTATTTCAAAGACTTTCGATAGATTGCAAATAATGGAAATTGGTCTGTAGTTTTCTACCTGACCCTTTTCACCAGTTTTGAATATTGGGCACACTTTTGACTCCTTCCAGAGACTCGGATATTCCCTGTTAAGAAGACATAAATTAAAAATTTTTAATAGTGGCACAGTTAAGGCACCTATGCAATCCTTAACCAAAAAGGATGGAATAATATCAGGTCCACACGTCATTTTGTCTTTCAATTTCTTACTAGCCAAAATTATCTCAGACTCTAAAATAGGATAAAAATTTAAGTAATCTGCGTTAATTGAGGAAGAACTAGCCTTGAAATTTAATATCTGATAACAGAAAAACACTCTTGAAAATTTCTGCAAACATATTCACAATATTTTGTGGGTCGGAGGTAGTAATGTCATTATATTTCATCACACCAGGAATTCTTGAACTATTATTTTTTGAATTTACGTACGACCAAAACTTCTTGGGGTTGATGGATAAAGCAATTTGGATATTCTCGACATATACATTGTAGGCCAAACTGATTTTTGATTTGACAAGGTGTCTTAACCGTTGAAACTCAAGCAAATCACACTGATTTTTGAATAGTTTAAACTTTTTTCTAAACGTTGCTTTTAATTTGATGTTGTGAATGATATCAGCATCGAACCAGGGTGGGTATTTATGGCTAAAGTTTTTGTAAACTGGAATATACTTATTGAACACACAAAAAATTTTATCATAAAAGTTATTTAAAGTTTCATTAACGTCATTAGAAGTATCCAGAGAGTTCCAATCCGTTTCATACAGTTCTCGATATAAAGCAGGAAAATTTGCTTTTTTAAAGTTGTAAGTTAATTGCTCCAAACCATACCTAAATTTAGGCTCTTTTACAAATATATCCGTAAATGTTATTAGAAGAGCTGGGTGATGAGAGTCTTCATAGACCAAAGGTGAGTCATCATGCTTCACTTCACAACTGAAATGCGATAAGCTTTATGTTTAAATATAGATTAAATTAACTACCACTGTAAAGGTAGAGTTGTATAAACATTTTGTATAAGACTATAATGTCTATTAGACCTTCCTGGGCCTTCAAATCAATATTTTTGAATTAAAATTAGCCAAATCGACTCAGTCGTTCTCGATTTATTATATAAAAAGCTATAAATATATGAAATGATGTTTGTTAAACGTCATTTTGTGTTTGTACATAGATCAAATGAACTAAAACTGTAGAGGTGAAGTCGTAGAAAAAATTTTAAATTTACAATTAAAAAAAAATAAGGATCATTTCTAAAGATAAAAAATATCCTATATAATAATAATAGTAATTTATTCAACAATAATACAAAATTTGTTTGAATAATTAAAAATATGTGAATAAATTAACCCGAAGGTCTCCGAGAGGTGTGGGAACACCTGTTTCGGTAAATGTAACATACACTAAATAAAAATACAATATATTATACTAAACTATAAATATATATATATATATAAGATAAAATTTAACCATAAAAACAAGTAGGTTGAAAATTTAGATACAACAATCAAAGATGTATAACAAAATTAAACTTAGATACTAATAAGTATTTAACGAGATCTGCAAATACACAAATTATGTTCTGGTAAATATGCTAAATAAAATAAACAATACAATGTATACAATACAATAATATATACTGCTTTTTGAATCATAAATAACCATAATTAAAATTTTAGTAGAAACCCTTGGTATGAATACAGTACTTATGTATTAATCAATGAGTTAACAAGATTTTTGAAAGGACAAAAGTGTAAACACAGATGCTTCAGTAAATATGATACATAAACACATTAAATAAAACAAAAATTTTTTTTTTTTTTTTAAGAAAGTTTAAGTGAATATGGCTTTATAACTTATGCTACTATAATGATATTACAAAAATGTCTTGTCTGTTCCATGAGATATGATCTTAATTTATTTTTAAAGAGAAAGACATTCTTCATATTTTTAATATCAAGGGGAATATGATTGTATATTTTAGGGGCCAAAAATAAGAAAAATCGTTGACAGAAAGATTTCGTCATTTTTGGAGCCATATAGAGGTGCTTGCCTCTAGTATGATATCCATGTGAAGGGAAGTTGCTTTTAACTTTCATGGTGTGATATTTTACAGATATACAAAGAAAGTATAACTGCTTTAAGTCAAATATTTTGCTCTCCTTATATAGTCTATCTGTAGAACAAGTGTAGGGTTTAGCCATAATGATCCTCAGAAATCTTCTTTGCATGATTTCTAGTGGGAGAATGTGAGTTTTTAAAGCGCTTCCCCAGGCCAGTATACCATAACGGAGATGACTTTCTACTAATTTGTAATATAGTGTGCGAAGGTATATATCCGGTATGTGTTTTTTTAGGTGCTTAAATTTATAGAGGATAAACTGTAACTTTTTAATAACGTATTTAATGTGACAATCCCATTTTAAGTGTGTGTCTATTATAACACCTAAATATTTAACATTCGTTAATGGTTTGATGCAAAAATTGTGTTTATTATGTGCTATTCGAAGAGGTTCGAATATATCAATATTCGGGGTATAGTTAGAAATTGGTAAGTAAACAGTCTTTTTAAAATTTATTGTAAGTATTTTAAAATCAAACCAGTCTTTTATGAATTGTAGATCAGTTTCTGCTTTTATTTTTAAGTCATACCAGTTATCAGCTTCATAAACAATAGCCGTGTCATCGGCAAACCCAATTATATGCCCTGTACTTTGCAATGAAAATAAACCATTTATATATAGATTAAATAAGACAGGTCCTAACACTGGTCCCTGTGGCACTCCATACATTATATCTCTTTGTCCGCTTGTTGTTTCGGAAACCCTTACTACCTGCTGCCTCTCAGAGAGGTAACTTCTGAATAGTTGAAGACAGTTGCCTCTTATACCAACTTTCTCTAAGGTTTGTAAGAGTTTACTATGACTGACAGTATCAAAAGCTTTGGCCAAATCTAGAAATACACATAAGCAAACTTTATTATTATTGAGAGCTTCATACACTTTTGATGTTAGATTCAAAACGGCTTCTTGTGTGGAAGTATTTAGCTTAAAACCAAATTGGTTAGCAAAAAATCAATTATACTTTTTAATGTATGCTGTAAGTCTATTATTCAGTAATAATTCAAATATTTTAGACATGTGTGGAATAAGCGATATAGGTCGGTAGTTTAAAGCAAGAGTTTTGTCTTCACTTTTGTATATTGGTATGACTACTGCTGTTTTGAAGGCTTTGGGCCATATTCCTGCTTCCATACATATATTGAAAATGTGAACCAATGGTTCAAGTATGTATGGTGAAATTGTTTTCAAACATTCTGAATTAATATCGTCAATGTCAGTTGCTTTTTTACTTTTCAGTTGATTTATTATTGTTTTCATTTCCATTTCACTATATTCTAAGCTAAACCAAAATATACACTTTCACAAAATTTTATTGCAATCGGTTCAGTGGTTTTTGAATATTAGCCTGGACAAATACCGTGACATGAAATTTTTATATGTAAAGATAATACTGTCTATGCAAAAAACTTTTAGGAGATCACATTTGAATTCAGTGCAACAAAAACATTAGGAGAAGTATATTCCATTTTCGAAGTCCTAGGTTTGTCAATCTATGTTATTAAGAACTAGAAAATCTTAAGATTAAAGTATTATTGAGATTATGAAACCATATGAAATTACTAAATTCATCTACTTTGTATTTACTATTATTAAATTACACATAGAGTAATATTGACAAGAGTAGAAAAATGTGTAAGCATTAAGATGAATAATGAAAAACCTTAAACTCTGAGTACATAATAGAATTATGGGAAAAAATTGCATACAGTTTTCGAAATTACAATTATACAAATACAAATTAGTTACCTAAATTTGAATTACAACGTTACACGGCACAAGTAAAAATTAGAAAGATAGTAGAAAGAAGTCCAGATATAGCTTTAAATAGTAAGTAGAATATTTTTCAACAAGAATATAAAAGATTTTTTAAAAGATTTAAAAAAACACAACAAAATACGATATATTATCAATAATACAACAAACGACGAAAACAACAATATATTATCTAAATAATAACAGGAACAAAACACTAGCTTCTCTCAGTTATCAAGTAAGAAAAATAAAAAAATGTAGCGTTACAACAAAATGAGTTTCATAACCTCACAATTTAAGATAGCAGTTTAATTGCTCGTACAACAAACTCTTTAGAACAGTGGACTGAATATAAAAAATGATGCTGTTCGCTAATCTTTGATATTAAATAGCACAGAAACTGTTAGGTTGTTCTAAGGAAGAATGAAAAAAAGCTTTCTATGAATTATTAGAAGACATACAAAGATATATTGTATCAGAAGAGAATATAATAAAACTTAATTTTAATGAACGCGTGGGACAATCCGAAAAAGGATATGAAGCAATGCATTGGGAGTTTAAATTTTAAACCAGAAATGATGCTGGATATGATATGTTAGAATAAGGAACAATATTCCATGCATATTAACAGGAACAAAATACTAGATTCTATAGGTTATCAAGTTAAAAAAAGGGGAATATGTAACATTACAACCAGACGAGTCTTATGTCTACACAATCTCAATTTAATAATTGTTCGTTGGACAAACTTTATAGAAGAGAATTAAATAGAATCCACAAATATGTTATTCTCATATCTTCGAAAAAAGTCAGTACAAAAAATACATCAAATTTCTTACAGGTTTATAATTACTTTCAATTACTTTATTTTGACTCGGGAAACTATTTCTGGTTTGACCAACTGGTGAAATAATTTTAAGAAGATCACAAACAATACACAAAACATTCATTGAAAAAAATTTCTTGTCACTTATTTCGCATAGAAAAGCTTTAAAATTAGGTTAGAAATAAAGAAACATTTTTATAAATGTTGCACTTAATCAAAAATACTAACCGATATGTTGGTATAAAAACTTTTTAAAACTTTCTACACAATTTTCTTTGAGACTAATTTTCAATATAGTTACAAGTCTAGCATAAATTATTAC
Organism: Diabrotica undecimpunctata; assembly: GCF_040954645.1. NCBI lineage: Eukaryota > Metazoa > Arthropoda > Insecta > Coleoptera > Chrysomelidae > Diabrotica > Diabrotica undecimpunctata. Next base: position 22,937,654 of record NC_092806.1, on the reverse strand, counting down.
TTAAGTGCATGCCAACGCCAATTTAACGTGAATAAATGCATACCTAGAGGAGAAGACATCGTTGCCGAAACTAGCGCGAACACGAAAAGCACCACATTTCCACGTGAGTTTGCCATGGAGTTGTACGAATATCTCTTGCCGCATGTCGACTGACGCTAAAAACGGCGCGTCTTTCAGCCGACGCGACGGCCGTAATGTTTGGTTCCGGAACGGCTGTTGCTCTGCGCACGCTCTAAATTTTGATTTCTTAAAAGGATAGGTTACACTCTTATTAATTTACTAGGTATGATAGGACGCAGGCTGAACGCAAATTTCGAGCTTCGCTGCATACCGAACTTTTTCTAGTAATATATTTCCACGTTCTTTTTGGATTTTAATGCTCTTAATTTTTGTATATTGCTTTTTGAAGTTGAGTTTCAAGGTTTCTGATGCGCGCTATGGAAAAAGAGCTCCGGTATTTGATAGTGCAAAGCAGAGTTTTCCTTTAAATAAAACACAAATTAAGTTACTTGGAATGGAAACTTTAACTTTGAAAATGATATTTTTAAATTTACTTTTTTGTAAATTTAATTATCTATTTTAAATATTAAATAAATATAATGTTTAAAAACACATGGTTTCGATTACGACCCCGTACACTGTATACCTGGAGGTCACTACAGGATAATTAACAAAGTTGCATTAGAAAGCAGATCGACTTTATAATAACCAATATAAGACTCAGAAATTCCATTATAAGCGTCAAGACACCCTGGAGCAGATGTCTTATCAGCAGAACCACAAACAAACACACTTTACCGGTTAATTGACAAAAACAATAAATCTATTAATAACATAATTAAAATAAAACTTCTTCTTTCTCTTTATAAGCAATTCTGCTTGTTCATTGGCGGATTATTAGCTCTATGGAAGGTTGTCCCTCCATCTTTGGATTTGGATCTTTGGATCTTTGGAGTGGTGACTTATCTCTTTATATTTTGCTATTTTGACGACACGGGTCTCCTCTATTCTGCTTATTCTGCGTATTCTGCTTACATTTTCCTCTAATGTCTTCACTTCTCTTTCGATCTCTCAGCGTATTTCATGTAATTCTTCTCAGTACTGTCATTTCTGCTGTTTTGAGTAGCCTTTGATTTGTGGCTGTGTCGGGTCTTGTTTCTGAGGCATATGTCATTATTAGTCTTACGCTGGCTTTATAAATTCTTGATTTCATCTTAGTGTTAATGTGTCTTTGTTGTGAAATAGAACTAATATGGACTAAATATAGTCCAGAAACTCCCCTGACAAACGAAGAACAAAGATTTCTCAGATAATTTTAAGACAACCCAATTCACCTAATTTAAAAATACTTCCTAAGGCTAAGCACATAGTGGAGCGATGAGGAGACCATAAGAGGAAAACGGCGAGATCATCGCTCATCAGATCATCAGATTATATAAAAGAGCCGTCATCACATAGTGAAGCGGCTAGTAGCGATCTAAAAAACAATTATGGAGTCATTTCTTACGGAGAATTCATCTTGGTCATCAGTTCATCAATCCAAAAAAATTTTGTTTTTAATGAAAAATAAAAAGAAACAAAAAAAAGAAGTTTTAGTTTCCATCACATTAATACAAGTAGGCATTTACACAGTGAATTTTACCACTTATATAAGAAATTACGAGAGCATCCAGATAAATTTCAAGCATATTTTCGGATGAAAATTACAACTTTTGATTACATACTGGAAAAAATTCAGCATAGGTTAATTAAAAAGTGGACAAATTTTATTCGCAATCCCATCGACTCAAAAGAAAGTTTGGTTATAACTTTAAGGCAAGTACATTTTTTTATTCTTTTAATATTTTATGTAGTTTAAATACAGAAAAAAAAAAGGTTTTTAAATGTTTATAACACATTATTAATTTGTAGTATCCTGACATAGATCGTCATTAAAATTACTAAAATAAGACCCAACCGATGAAGGATTGGAGAACGTTTGATTGAAGGTTGAAAGTTGTGTTGATGCTGGAGAATTATTAATTTGACGTTCTTCGGTAATATGCTGATTTTCAGAAGCTTTTGGATAGTTTTTTTCTCGATTTTGCTGAATCTCGACTAATGCCAAATTAAGATAATTTCAACACTATCGATGAAATAAAACATCGGATAGTTTTTTATTGGAACCAATTTCTCCTCCAAGCGTTTAACCCAAACAAACAAAGGCCAACAATTGGACAGTGGCGTCGAAGACTGCAAGCTGTAGTTAATAACCAGGGGGGACACATCTATAATGAATTTAGTTAATTAATTTTAAGTTGTTTTATAATTAAAAATTTGTATTAGCTTTTGAATAAAAACATAAATTTATTAAAAATACTATGCACGACCTTTCAGAATGTTTTTTATTTTGCTACAAACCTACAGTGGGTAGGGACAGTAAGATGATTCCTTAATTTTATAGTTTAACTGAATTTTTTTATCAAGTTTTTGGCTTTAAGGCTTGCATTTATTTTTTTATACAAAAGAGTGTGGAATTAAGATCACAAAAACAATGAGTTCTGTTAATAAAACCATTTATTTTTTTTTTGCAAAAAAAAATTGTTAAATAGAATCACTAATTTCAATATTTAGTGATGCCACCCTTTGCTGCAATTACAGCTTCTACACGTCGGGACATGCTCTAAATATAAACTTCTGCATTTTGTTTTAATTTTGTGTTATGATGCCGTTCTTTAATAAGAGCTTCAATCAACTGTCGCTTCGTTGTAATAACATTTTTGGCGATCTTTCGTTTGGTTTACTCCCACATACTCTCTATGGGGTGTATGCCAGGTAAGTTTCCCGGCCAGGGCAGAACTGCAATATTTTATTTAGACAGAAATGCAGTTACATTTACACGGTGCAAAATCGTGCATAACAATGTAATTTTTTTTACCAGGGAACCATTCTTTGAGCTGGGGAAGTAGCCGAGTTTCAAGTATTCGCTTGTACTGGTCCTGTGTCAGTGTCCCTTTCACGATGTATAAGCATCTTATACCGTTGGCCGAGATTACAGACCACACCATGACACTAAAAGGATGTTTAACCCTCTTCACAATGTAATCTTGATGGACGTCGTCGGACGAACGCACTTTTGTCCACCAAAACCTGGAATATTGATTCGTCAAAGAAGTATACCTAAAAAAGTGAAAATATTCGCTGTTCGTGAACTCCATTCGTTAAAAAAAGTTTATACTTACTCTACTCCAGTCTTCAACGGTCATACTTCGGTGCTGCTTAGCCCATTGGAGTATCTTTCTCTTCAAGTCTTCCGTGACCGTGAGTTCATCGGACATCTGTTGGAAACATTAATTCCTTCAGTATTTATCATCGTACTCAAATGTGCCACACTCTTTTTACGATTTTTGAGACAAATGTCCCTAATTTTACGGTCAGTACGAGAAGTAGTGATCCTTTTCTTGTCACATTTTCCAACAAGACCCGGTTCCACTGCCTAGTTTGTATCAATTTTTATTTTAATTCGATTTACTACAGACTTCGAAACACCTGCAGTAGTTGCTATTACGCTTTGGGAAAGTGTAGAGTGCAGTAACATCGTTTTTATTTCTTTAATTTTCTCTGGAGAAGTCTGCAATTTTTCCCATACAAAAAAAATAATTTTGATTTCGAACAATGTTTTTAAATAAAATCGTGTCATTAAAGGTCGCAAAAATGACTAAATAACAAATATTACTTACCTGTTAAATATATCTGACACGAAAACCTAGCAGAAACACTTTAAAAAAGTTTAAACAACTTGCAAATATTTTTAAGCCTCACTGCGATAACAGCCTATGACCAACAGAGATGCAACGCAGAACGCAACAGCAAAGCAGTCTACCAGTGTTGCCGCTTATCAAAAATTTTAATAATCATACCAGAAGAACTGCCAAATATAATACAGATATGAACATAAATATTTTTGGTAAAAAAAAACCATTTAAATTAGAAAATACAAATACATAAAATATATGTAGTGTCCTTAATAATTTGGCCAACCAGTGTATTAAACAATTTTAATACGATTTTAGGGGCAGTTTTTCCGGATACTTATTAATAGTGATACCTACTATTTTTTTAACTATTAATAGGGTGACTTTTGCAACGACCTTGAAAGGAACCTTTATAAAAATGACCCTTACTGAGAGCTCCCTTAAGTTTTACCGTTAACCTTGAAAATTTTAATTTAAATACGCGCTATCAATATAGTTTTTAAATTTCATCTAAATCGGAACAAAACTAAAAAAGTTGTTTAAGACCAAAATCGGATCCAAATAAATTTGGTTCACCGTGTAGATATAATTTTCTTTTTTTATATAAATCAGTCACTTTAACACTAGAAAGTCGGGCTTAGCATACCTACCCAAAAAGCCCGAAGGGATCATTTTGGCCCCAAGTTCCTAAATCAATAAAAACCAAGTTTAGAATTAACTATTTATTTGGGAATAAAAAAAAAATAAAAATAAACAGTAAGAAATTATATAAACTCTTGACGATAGAATTTGATTTAATTTTTTAGTTTCATTTTAAACATTTGGAACACCATACAGTTTGCAGTTTTTGGCATTTGCCACACATTGCCTTGTTACAGCCGTGGCACTCATTGGAAGTATGATTTCCTTTACAAAACATTTTTAACTGACATTTTTTTCTTTTTTTGGCTAGTAACAGTGCTGGTGGTTGGTAAATCCGGTGGTGCTGGGTATAGTACCAGATTTCGGGAGGCAAGGTATGGAGCCCGTAATTCTTCACACAGCAGAAGAATAAACTTACGACGACTGATTTTACTTCTAGTAACTTCTTTATAAATAATCCATGCATTTATTGCTCCTAAGTCAAGAATGTTATAAAACACGTGCATTGGCCATCGTCTTGAAGCAACTTTTGTAGTATAAAGACGCGCCATTTGGTCCACTACATCAACCCCGTTTTTTGTTTTATTATAAAAACTTACTGTTTGAGGAAGTTTTTTTCCATCGACAGCAACATCCACTGATTGATGTAATGAGCTCAACAAAAGCACATTTTTGTGACTCTTTCCTTGGTATGCAGTGTTATCTTTTCATCGCTCTGGAATATATGGGTAACATATAATTCTCCATTTTTACTCTTTACGCTTAGAGGAACTTCCTTTCTGTTGCGATTCAAAGTACCCACAAGACTTGTTGATTTTGTTTGCAATGCCTTGGCCAATTTTAACGATGTAAAGTAGTTATCTGTCGTAACATTTTTGCCCTTTCCCATGATTGATTTTCCATTAACCGCAAAACAACATGTTCACCAACACTTGTATCTTTCTTGCGTAGATGATCAGTGCCAGTATAAGAGTAACCATTTACAATATATTTTGATTCCACGCATGTCAAAAGCCAAAATTTTATGCCAAACTTATCCGGCTTATTTGATATGTACTGTGTGAACGGGCACCTGGCTTTAGAAGGCAGTAGTTGTTCGTCCACAGTAAGGTTTATTCCCGGTTTGTAACATGCACCACTATTTTCTATAAATCCATTCCAAACCGCAGAGGCTAGAGCAAATTTGTCGGTTTTCAATCGTTCAGATCTTGTTTGCTTTATGTCAAATCTGAGATATTTTATATCCTAATGTCTCGTAGCATAGTTTGCCTAAAAAACTGAGGACCCCATACTGTTGACCACAAGCTGTTGGTTGGGAAATTTTTGGCGCCGTAGACTCCTCTTGCCTACATAATAGCAAAGGCAGCCTCCAGTTCTTCCAAAGTTATAGTCCATGTGTCATTTTTTAAACATCGATGTGCTTCTGCAATAGTGCATTCTTTTATATGACGTAACATGCTGTCGTTGATTATTAGATGCCAAGCACTTACCACACAATTGTTCCTTACGTTCCTTTTTGCATACGACGTAGGACCTGATTCCTCTCGATAAATGTTGTGCTGAGCGCGGCGTCCGGTAATGAGCAAACATTCAATGAATATGAAGATACTAAAAATCATAATCTTACCAGGTACTGATCCAGATTCAATAACTTTCCACGTTGTTCCGTCTTTCGATTGTTCGGTGTCTCCGATTGAAATAGTTTTTCCTTGTTGACCTCTTTTTCTCTTGTGACTTGGCTTAGATGCACTTGAATTCACGATAAAATTAGCTGACTCGTGCTGTTGAGTTGTAGAAGCAGTGTTTACATAAATTGTTGAGTCTTGTACAATAAAACTTTCTAACTGCTCTGAAGCATCAGAGTCACTTGAATCATTATTTTGTGGTGGTACGTATTGTTCATCGTCTGACTCATTATTTTCTGCAAATTCAGCTTTACCTCCCGAAACATCTTCTTGTATTTTTCGTACTTCTTCAAGAAGTTCAAGCTCTGATAGTCCACGACGAGACATTTTTACAGTCGTCTTGAATTTTCACAATTGAACGAATGTTTCAATATTCTAGAAACGAGAGTCAGCTGAACCTAATAAACCGCTCAATAAACAAAATACTTTCAAGGAACAAACAGTATGTAACAAAATACCTTCTAGGAATAAACGTACATAAACATAATTTTATCTATCCGACAGAAAGTTAAAAGAAATCGTCAAATTTCCGAGAAAACGATAATAATTAATACAGGGCCAGTTTGGCCCCTTCAGACTTCTATGGTAGGTTTGTTAGAAAATCCATTTAATAAATTTAGTAAACAATATTTTTTGCGTTAAATAAGACTTTGTATCAAAATATTAAAAGTCATAAAATATGAAATTATTATTGTGTCAAATAAAAGAACTACAATAACTTCAAATCGCAACAGGGGCCAAATTGGCCCCTCCGACTTTCTAGTGTTAAACCATTTTTAATAATCAAGCCTTTCCATTTTATCTCTCCATTTCACTTCCCTATAATTTTATTCTTACATCATTTCACAATATGTATAATATTTCTGTATGCCATATATTTTTGTATTTTTCTGTGCTTTGATAGGTTGTTCAATTTCCTAGAGTTTCGCTGGTCGCTGAGTTTAAAGCGGATATTATACGGTCGTAAAGGGTGTCGGTTTCAAGCATTAAGTGGCAATTAGTTAACTTTTGATCTGGTCGCGTATGAAATAGTGATCTACTACTTGGTTTGTAAAATCTATTAAAGTTTTATCTCGTTTGTTCAGCTGTGTTTTTTTGTTTACCTGTTTAGTTGCAGGTGTTTGTTTTAAACTGAATTTATATTGGTGAAATTAATTGTAGTAAAGCGAAACATATTGTGTTAATTTAATTTTTGTCTATTATAATTTAAGCAGTCAACTATATTTTTTTAATCAAAAGTTCATTACGACAAAATTTAACGACAAAAACGACTAAATTTAAATGTGAGAGGTGGCATTCGGATTTTTGCAGAAATAGTTAGGAGATAACTTAAATAATATTAATTGATTTATATACTTCCTTCAAAAAAGGTCGGAAACATTACCAAAAAAATTACAATATTTATAAAATAATAAAAACATCGATTTTTTTCTACTTTTCTTGCTTAGAACTTTAAAACAATTCGTTTTGGAGCAAAGTCCTGAAAAAATAAAATAAATTTTTCTATAATAAGCTACGGCTAGATAATAATGTTTATAATATTTATAATAATTTATTACTCTTTATTACAAAAAAAGACGGGGGGGGGGGCCTTTTCTTAACCCTTAATCAGACAAACTTTTATTTAAACTTAAATATAAAATTTTTACATTTTATTTATTAAATATACATTAACACATTAACCGCCATGTGAGTTGTATTTAACTCACGCTCCGTTTTGACCAGAGGTTCTGTGAGTTAAATATAATTCCAACGACAGGTTTGGTTTTATGCTCTGTGAGACAAATATCATTCACAGTTTACACGTTATTCATATACAAAGCATTTGTACATGGCCCGGTGGTCAGATTACTGAAGTTAGCCCAATGGTTTGCGTGAAAAATACTATTGTAATAGCCGTAGAAAATAAGATGCACATTTTACTGTAAATTATGTATTAACAAAAACCAATCAAATTAAGTAGATATTTGTGAAAGTGACAAACTATTTAGTTCTTTATAAATCAAATTTTTACAGTTTTATGTTTCACAAAAAAACACTCCAGACAGAAAAATATCTCACTAATGTCACATTTGTATGGAGTCTGCTTACATTTTTTCATAGCATAGTCTCTTCCATGTTCTGTTTTCAGATTTTCATAACAAACTGTACACCTTCTTCTTGCTGATTCTAGTCATTAATATATCTATTTTATCTTTCCATTTTATTACAACAACTCCTGTGTTACTTTCTCGTGCAATAATTTCATTTCTTTTTAACTTTGCTTTCACAACCTCTTGGGGGTTTAATTTTCTGTTCGATCTGAGTGTGCCTATGAGATGTGTTGATCTATCTAAAAGTTGGTGAGCCAAGTGAATACTAGTATAAAAATTATCTGTGTACAGTATTTTACCACAATCTAGGAGACCGTCCATCAGCGACATAACAACTGAAGATGATGCTGAAATACCTGGCTCCAAAACGTCTCTTCCGCAGTAAACTTTCATATTGAAAGTATACCAATTTTCTGTGCATAATTTGTAGAGTTTTATCCCAAATTTATGTTTTTTATTTTTAAAATATTTTTTGAAAGCCAGCCGTCCACGAAACGGTACTAGAGTCTCATCAATGTATACGTTTTTGTTCGGAATTCTGGCAGTTTGAAATTTGGCCAGTAAACGATCAATTAAGGGTTGAATTTTGAAAAGTCGATCACCTCTTGGACATTCTGTATTATTAGAAAAATGCCACATACGTAATATTAGTTCGAAACGATTTCGTGACATACGCTTTTTGATATCATTGACGTACAGGATATTCTTGGACCAATAATCGGATAGTCGAGGTTTTTTATTTAAACCCATCCACATAATTATACCCAGGAAGATTTCAAATTCTGAATTTGTTAAAGGTTTCCATCTTTTGACTCTTGAATACTGCGAAATATTTTCATTTTGTTTGATCTGCTCAGCAGATCTGTTTGTTTCAGTTACAATATAGTCAATGATATCATCTGTTAGAAAAAATTTAAAGAAATCATAGAGTTCTTTTTGCGCTAATAGCGATGTAACTTCAGGTAAAATGCCAGGATGTACTGCATTGAAATCAAATACCTTTAGATTTTTTCCCGTTACAGCAGTCCATGTAATTTCAAATTCGGTAGGAGTAACAGGAAGTTCAATGCCATCGTGATCTGTGTCTTCAGATGATTCACTAGATTGATGATCTGTTGTCTCCGTGATACGGCTTGAAGATTGTTCCACAGTTTTACGACTATCACTAAATGATTCACGACTAGCCAGCAACACTACACTACTTATCACTTGATCTACAGTACTTGTAGATGGTTCTGTACTTTTTCGTTTCCATTTTTTGGTAGGCGGGTTTTCTTGTTCACTATCGGAGCTGGACATAGATGGTATATAATCAACTTCAGAATTGTCACCTTCGAAAGGATCATCTACATCCTCATCACTCATATCAAAGAATTCATCCTTATGCAATCTCTGCAAATATTGTTGTTGTTTCTAGTAAGTATCAAATTTTTTCGCCATAATCAACAGAATAGGTAGTTCTAATATGAAACAAATCGAACAGCACTGTTACTCTAACGAAATCTTTACTCAAACTAAATTGCAAGCTGAGACTTGTAGCGGTAGGTAAAGTATATTGCGCGAGTCACCTACAATGCACGTGGCCTGGAAGTGGTATTTTGGTTTTAGAGCTCCTTGCGTTAAATATAATTCACGGTCATAAATCAAGAAAAAATATTTTTTTTGTAACTGAACTCAAAAATTTAATAACCTAATGCATTTTTAATATGAATTAATAAAAAAAAGTTTGGAGCCTGAAATGAAAATTTTTTCTTTCTATTTGGGCAGCCAATGTGTTAAGCAATACAGAAAGAAAATTATTATACTCGTTTGCAAAAAAATACAGTATGTATCTTGTGGGATACGTTACCTATAGTACATACTAAAAATAATTATAGAGATGATTTTGTTAAGGGATAGGCGAGTGATATTCACTTTAGAAGGTTAAAAATTGCAAACTAATTAATAATTATATTAAGAAAACTAAAAAAGTATTTATCTTCTACCCAAGTTAGATTCCCGAATGAAGAGGATCCCATGTAAGTAAAAAAGTCTTAAACTTTTCCAGAAACTACTGCCCTTTTTTTGCCTTCAATTTTATTACAGTTTGATTGAATCCTTTTCAAAAAAGTACCTGATTTTTAATAAACCATCTTGGTTAACATCTGCACTATTTTCTTGGATGTGTGTTAGTCTATGTAGTTTTTTTTTTGAAATTTGTTAATGGGCATTGCATCGGCTATAATACTGTAGCTTATGTTGGTTGACCAGCATTCTTCGAATGATGGCATCCTTATTATACGCATGTTTTAATTTTAGATGGAGAAGTAATGATTAATGTTTCGGTTGTAAAAGTAGAGTAGAGATTCATTTGTTCTGCAATATAGAATCATCCCAAAACATTTGAAAATACTGCAAAGATGTAAGAACATTGGGTGGAGCTTCATATTCACTTTCAATGGAGATTTTGTTGCGTTGAAAGTCTTCTTTCCCTCAATTGTAGTTGTTTCCATCTTTTTTCTATTTTTTGTGTACTTTCGTTTAGATTTGAAACTCTACTAGATAATGGTATCTCATCATCCGTGTCTCATCATCTTCATTTTGATGTTGCTCGATAGTGTCAGTAGTTAGAAGTAGAGGAGGTAGGACTTCTGTTTTTGAAGTTATACTTCTATACGCGCGCTCCACGTTGGAAATTTGTACGGGAGTGAATCTTTGAAATCATTACATATGTAAGATAATAAGTAAGAGAGAGACAGAAGATATATTTTCTCTTTCTTCCTCTTCCTCTCTCTCTCTCCTTTTGTATATATAGTTAATATTACATATATTATGTATATATTGTATGTATGTATATATATATATATATATATATATATATATATATATATATATATATATATAAATAATATAATATTTATTAATATTATTATTTATGTGATATGTTTTGTATTATTTATTAAATGTTCATATAATTATTTAAGACTTTTGTATTTCAAAATAATAATCTCAATAAATCACTGTATGACCGAAAACTGTCAATTTTGAAATACGTTTGTGTCATGTCTAATTGGCAAATATTTTACGTGTTTGGTTCATACGCTGGTGTATGTGAGTTCGAATCCCAATATGAATTTCCTTTTTTATTTTTGAAATATTTAAAAACCCCACGTTAATTTTATTAAATATATGTAATATACGCAAAAATGCTAAATTTTAGTGAACTTGTGAACATTTTTAGATATCAATGTATCTCATAAGATACAATTCCCTACTAAGGGTTAATCGATATTTTTCAACCACTTAGAATTTATTATTGCACTTAAGACCTTCATAATTCGTCTGGAAAATTTTTAAAACAAAATAAAAAAGTCCCCCAAATTTCATTAAAATCAATTTAATAGATTTCACAGAATAATTTTACAGTCTAATTTTTTTTTTTTAAAACCTTGCACAACAAAATAGCGACTATAATATAGTAATAATAGTATATAAGTTTGACAATTTTTTTACTTATAAAAATGCACTTAACCTATCTAACGTACTTTATGGAATTGAAATCGAATTATTTGGATGGCCTCAGGAATATTTTAAAATTATAAACAATTTTTTGGCTTATCAACAAATAGAATATTTCGGTAACTATTATCCTAAATTAGGTTCAGTGGAAGCCGTTGAAAAAGACTTGGTAACACAATTCTTGATAAGACACACAAGATAAATTAAGAGCAGCAGTTCATGAGATACAACCGGTCAAAATTGACCGGCATTTATAATGAAGTTATAGTCAATATGATAACCTTTTCATATCTTTAAGATGTTTGTAACATATATTGTAATAATAAAAATTATCGGTACTGCTCGTTAAAAATACCAAAAAAATTAGGTTGAATAAAATTAAATTTCAAGTATAAATCGGTATACGTAAAAAAATATATTTTTTGGCTTTTAATAAAGCAATTTTCTAATTTTTTTTAATCCAACGTAAATCGAATAGATTTATCTAAAAAATACATAGCCAAATGCGGGAAATGCTTTAGTTTTGTTATAAATAAGTTTATTTATTTATATCCCAGTCGTCAAAGACGAAAATACAACTAAACCTCTAGAAATCATACAATTAAGCTGAATTTTTCTGAGAATGTTAATTTTGTTATCTTAAAAATATTTAAAAAATTTTGCTATTCCTTCCCTTCGTCTTCCTCTTAAAACCAGCCCCACTCGTAAGGGGAAAAACGAAAAAAATCGATTTACCAAGAATCTATACGTCGTAGAAAAAAATATTTTAACTAAAAAATGTAGCTAAGACAGTTTTAAATAAATAAAAATGTCCCTTAACACTTTTTGTGATAAATAAATGCTTTCTCAAAAATATCGCTTGAAGCGACGCGCTCGAAATCAATTTTAAATGAAATTTGTGTCAATTTGACCGTTTGAATTCGACATCTTTTGATTAGAATATTTTATCGACAAAAATTAAAAAACGTTTTAAAGATGAAAAATATTTTCTTATGCAATTTAATTGCACCGATTAATGAAAAAGTAATACACTTGTTGAGTAATAATCTCATGAGAATCGTAAAAATTGACAAAAATCACTCTTCATCTTTAAAAATGCTTGTTGATTTTTGTCGATATCTCTAATCAAAAGATATGGAATATTCGAATTGATACAAATTTTATTTAAAATTAATTGACATCCACTTATTTCAAGAGAAAGCCAAAGAATATCACTTAAACCTATACATTGGATTCGTTGATTATGAAAACGCATTCGACTCCATAGAACTTTGGCCAATAGAGAGAGCTATGAACAACTGCAGGATAGACTCCCGATACAGAATGCTCATACATAATATTTACAAGAAAGGTACAATGAAACTACAAATAGATGCGAAAACCAAAGCTATACCAATCAACAGAGGACTTGAGCAGGGAGATGTTATCTTACCAAAGCTATTTACACTTGTACTGGAAGACGTGTACAAAGACATTAACTAGGCAAATAAATAAATGTTAATAGAAGAAACTGAGTCATTGGAGATACCCTGATGACATTGTAATATTAGAAACAGTAATCGAATACATCTACTAGGGACAGAAAATGAAAGTTAACAAAGAAAATCAAACTGCCGAAATTACTTCTCCCTATGCCGTCCCCATGAACGGAGGTTGGCGACCACATTTCTAAAAGTTTCTCTGTCTTTTGCAACGTGGAATAATTCGTCTACAGTCATATTCATCCAGTCCCGAATATTTCCGCAGCCATGACTTCCTCTTTTTACCTATTCCCTTTTTGCCATCGACTCTACCCTACATGATGACCTGCAGAAGACTATATTTATCATTTCTCAGTATGTGTCCAAGGTATGCAGTCTTGCGTACTTTTATTGTTCCCAACAACTTTTTGTCTCGACTCATTCTTCTCAGCACTTCCTCATTGGTGACCCTGACAGTCCATGGAATTCTCAACATTCTCCGGTATATTCAAAGTTCAAAGGCTTCAAGCTTCTTAACTATTTGCGCTTTTAACGTCTATGTTTCTACCCCGTACAATAGTTAGGACCAAACGTAACATTCAGCAAATCTCAGTCTCAGCGCAGTATTCAAATTTTTGTCACAGAACAATGGCTTGAATTTTTAGAACGCTGCCCTTGCCATTTCTCTTCGTACCGTGATTTCTTGGTCTGGATCTTATTCTGTGTTAATGTAAGCTCCCAGATATTTATATTTTGTCACTCTCTCTATTTGCTGTCTACCAAGGGGTAGTTGTTCATTATTTATTGGACTCCTTGATACTATCATAAATTTGGTCTTATCTGTGTTGATGTCAAGTTCCATTTAAATGTATTCACTATTTATTGCATCTAGTAAAGTTTGTAGTTCATCTATACTCTCAGCCATAATTACCGTGTCATCTGCAAATCTCATGGTGTTTACGATTTCTCCACCAATTCTTATTCCCTCTTTTCTTTCCCAGAACAATATTTAAAAACCAGAATTTACGATCAGTTTATCCTTCCTATACTCACGTATGGCTCACAGACGTGGACATTCACCAAGTTTAATATGGATAAATTAGTAAAGGCACAAAGAGCGATGGAAAGATTAATGCTTGGTGTGAGACTTTTAGACAAAATAAAACAGACAAATGGATAAGAAGCAAAACCAAAGTAAAAGACTCAGAACCTGCTGCCAAATTAAAATGGAGCTTCGTATTACACAATACACGACTGAAGGATAAAAGATGGAACCACGAAATACAACAGTGGAGGCTATGGTTAGTAAAGAGAAGCAGAGGTAGACCACAAATGAGATGGGCTGATGATATTAAGAAGATCGGAGGACACAACTGGAAGCAAGTGGCACAAAATAGAAGACACTGGATTGATTTGGGGGAGGCCTATGTCCAAAGTTGGATGACTGAAGAATAACGAGAAGAATCGTTTTATTGCAATCGCTGGATATTTAATTTCTAAAATCGGTTACTTAACAAAAAATTTATTTCAAAATAAACAACAAAACTGCTGTTTTTGAATTTTGTTCATAACTTTTTTATTATTTTTATTCAAATTTGTATTAATGCACCTGAACTTAAAGGTCTTATAGTGTTGGAATTGTGTACAAAAGATGGGCCAGATAGGTTGAACAGTTTTTTCGATATTTAATTTGTTTATAAGGCTGGTTCAGATAATTTGACTAAATCGATTTCAATAATCCAGGGCTTGTTTTCTTTGTTAAGATGTATACCAATAACCTATGGAAAAATAGTTTAAAAAATTAAATTTTTTACACAAAATGGTTTAATATTAAGCACTTTTTCAGCTTATAAACATTAACAATAACTACGCAAATAATTTAGTTCAAATTAAATGGCAAAAAAATATTCGAAAAACTGGTTAAAACACACAACTTTCTAAAAAATATGTCCTACGCCGCTTAGGAGCCAAGATAGCCCCTTTTTTTTAAATCAATGTAACGTTAATTAATAACATCTTTTAACCAATTAACATTTTTAACAAAACTTTAAGCAAAGAAGATTATTGAAAATTGTTTAAAAAGCATTGTTATAAACAAAGAGTACTTTACGTTCCTATTAGAGTAAAAGGAGTAATGATAGCCGACTGAAGGGCCAGCCGCACTGTCCAAAAAATCCAACACAGTTTCAAAATAAAGCACTCGGGAAAAAATGACATATCTCGGGTTTTAAAACTTGCTCGTTCTTTTTTCAGACTGTTTTATAAAAAATATTTTTAAGTTTAGTATTGTCAAATTAAACGTAAAGCTCCATTTTACACTAAAACTTCTGATTTTTCTCCATATCTACTTAAAAAATATATCAAATGTTTTCTTTCGTCCGTACATGCCTAGTAAGAAACGAAAAGTGAATACACTTTATACAGTAAACCGTAAAAGCTTTAGCCCGCTTTTCTTTTTCGAGACGCGATATTCGTTTTTAATTTAAGCGAACACTTTCAACACTTTCTTATTAAAAATCACAAGCAGCCTTTCCAATCTCCGGGCAAATACCGATACATTGATTCTAAACAGATATATTGCAACATTCCCATCTTTCCAATCTGCTTAAAACGCTGCTCTATTCAATAAAAAACAATCGGGGACCGAAGCCTCCGTTTAATCGACCGTGCATTATGTACCAGACCATAGAGGTGTTCCATGTTTATCCGATTCAACAAGTCACTTATAAAAAATAATAAATCTTATTTTATTCAATTATACAGGCAAGATATCGACGAAACTAGCCAAACACATAAAAAAGAAAGGAATACCCCCAGCTTTTTAAAAAACAACTTTTTCTTTTAGTGCCGTCTCCACTAATGAAGGTTGGCCATAACCATTGCAAATTCGTCTCTATCTAATCTTCTGCTTTTCTTAAGAGCGTCTGTGTGTTTAACCCCGGTTTTTCAGCCAGGATATTTGTCGTCTACCAGGACCACTTTTTCCTTCGATTTTACCCTTCATAATTAGCTGTTATAAGTCGTACTTATTATTTCTAAGTGTGTGCCCCAAATATGCTTTTTTTTGCCTTTTAATGGTGGTCAAAAGTTCTCTGTCTCGTCCCATTCTGTGCAACACCATTTCGTTTGTAATATGATCGATCCATGGTATCTTCAAAATTCTCCTAAAAAGTTACATCTCAAAAGCTTCCAGTTTTTTCATTAAGTCAACGTTAACAGTCCAGGCTTCGACACCATGAAGAAGAATAGAATGGATATAACATTTTACCATCCGATATCGGATTTGCAGATTGAGTCTTTGGTTACTCAGAAATTTCCTCATCTTTAAAAAGGCTGCTCTTGATTGCCCTATTCTTGAGCGAATTTCTGATTTCGGATTTAGATCTTCCGTAATCCAGACTCCTAAGTATTTCATTTTAACTACTTGCTCAATATCTTCATTTTTTATCTGGATCCTTGTAATGACTTTATTACCCCCACTTACTGATAACCATGGTTTTTGTTTTCTTTATGTTTGTTGTTAAAACTGTTCCCCAGTATCACAAATTGTGTTTAGTAACGTTTGCAGGTCTGTTTCACTTTAATGACTGTATCGTCAGCATAACGAATGTTATTTATATTTTCACCATTTATTTTGATCCTTTCTGTACAGTTTTCAAGTGCTTACGAAAATAACTCTTCGGAATATATATTAAATAGTAATGGTGGAAGTACATAGCCCTGTCTCACCCCTCTACTTATCTATTGCGCATCGGTGCTATTTCCATCTAATGTTACCACAGCCTGTTGGTTCCAATACTTACTCTGTCATTTTTGACGAGTCGTTTTCTCTTTAGATATTCCATGAGAATGTTACGTTTAACTTTGTCGAAAGCTTTCTTATAGTCTATAAACGCAATGAAAAGATCTTTGGGCAAGATTTGTGAAACCATACAGAGCTTCTACTGTTCCGAAGCCGTTACAAAGGCCAAACTGTCTATTATTCATATCCACCTCGCACTTTCTGAATATTCTTGCCTGTGTAATCTTTAAGAATGTTTTTAATGTTTTGAATGTAATTAAGTGTGACATTAAGCTGTATAATCTATAGTCATTACAGTATTTGGGGTTCTTGGTAGCGGAACAAAGGTCGATAGCAGCCATTCTTTAGGTATCTCACCAGATTTGTATATGTTTTTAAAGAGTATAGTTATTGCACTTAAATTGTCTTCGCCTATAAGTTTAATCAGCTCGATATGAACTTCATCTGGCCCAGGGGCTCTGCCAGATTTTGAGTTGTTTATAGCATATTGGACTTCAGATTTTAATATTATTGGAGCTTCCTCGTTATCAATTTGTGTTGGTTCCGTTCTTATGTCCATGAAAAGATCTTCAATATATTTAGGCCATAATTGTTTTATTTAAATTGGGTTTTTAATAGGTTTATTGTTTTTGTCAATTAATAGGTTAGGTGTATTTGTTCATCATTTTCCAGATAATTCTTTTACTTTTTTATATAAATTATAATGCTCATGCTTTTTCTGCAATTCTTTCACTTCGATGCATGTATCCATCATTCACTTTTTCTTAGCCTCTTATATTTTATTCCTTAATAATTTATTTGTTTCTCTGTACTTATTTGGGTTTTCGTTTCTATTTTTTCTTCTTTGTTCCATGATTATCAGTATTTCTTGAGTCATCCAAGGTTTTCCGCGTTCTGTTTTCTTTTGTAGTGTTTCTTTCTGTGTTTTTACAAGAGAATCTTTAATTTTGCTCCACATAATGTTCACATTCTCAGTGTTTTTCATTTCTGATGTTAATTTCTTCATTTCTTGATTGATAATGAAAAATTACAACTTTGGAAAATATAATAAAAACAACAAGAGCCAAAATAAAAAGCAACTACACAGTGGTGTATACAAACTTAAATGTGGCGACTGCCCAAAAACTTACATCGGTCAATCTGGTAGAAATTTTAACAAACAGATAACAGAACATAAAAGTACTTTTAATAACACAAAAAACAGATTCTACATACGCATTTTACCTTCTAGATAATAATCAATCTTTTAATGACGAATTTCAAATTCTTTACATCCAAAATAAAAACCTTAAGCTACCTTTATTAGAATATACGGAAATCAACAAATTAAAAAATACAGACATAATTCTGAATGACCAACTTGAGAGAAATAGTTCTTAACTCCACAACCTATTCAGTTAAAGACTAAAGTGTAAACACATACCCAAAATAGATCACTTGAAAAAAGCAATATGCCGAAACGGCTGTAGTAATAAAATATTATATTAAATTTTGTGAAAGTTTTGAAAACAAAGTTTTCAGTGTTTTATTGTTAAGCTATTTTAGGCTTATGTAGGCGTGTTTAAGCTAAAGTTTAAAAATAATTTAAATGAAAACTTTTAATACATTATAGAATATATTTCACTTCGCTCATTCCTATGTTATATCAAAAAATATTAAGAAAAGAATCTCCATTTGCTTTTAAATATGTGATATATGTCAGAGATCCGCTCCCGTAGATCCGGTTGTTCAAGAATGACGCATCTCTAACACACAATGCTTTCACACTATCCAAAACACCCTCCTTTCATCAACTCCCAGACCTTTTTTGTTAACATCTACATAAATCATACGGTTCATCAGTAAGCTGGCAAAAAGTGTGTTTTGGTTTTTAATCGTATGTTCGTGGCGTGGAAGGAGTCACAAATGTTGAAAAGAAGTCACCGAAGAATAACACCGGCTTAGGAATTCAGTTTTTTATTGTCTCAAAATACCAGGAGAAAATCATTAAGAAGCTTTGGGTAAGATAGAGATAAATAAAGTAACTCAGTATAACGTTATATTTATAGTCCGTGTGAGTTAATAATAAATTGGTATTTATTTTGTATCATGTACCAAAAACAATAAAATACATGACAGTATATTAATTGACAATATATCAAATTATTTCTGTTCCTTTCACACTGATTATCAATTTAAAAAATAAGTTTTTAATGATAAATTTGTAGATAATCATAATGATAAAAAAATTAAAAGCATGAATTTTGTCCTGTTGAACAACTTTGTCAATACTTCTTTCAGACTCCAACAGTTGAAATCTTTATTTTTCCCTAAATCGCGAAAATATAGGGGTGTCGATATATTAAATGCAACCTCTTAAAACCTTAAGACCGGGCATTGTCGTAAATGTCCATTTTTCCTTATTATTAACCACAATGCCCGGCTTTTAACGACAATGACATGAGCTATTGGCCAATGTACTAAAAAATAACTTAAAATTAGAGTTTTTATAAATAACCAGTCAATAACGACAGCGTTCAGAAACAAAGGGCCAATGTTGATAAATAAATAAAATTATCCCTGATGTATTATTTTTTATATTTTAACCTAAAGTGTCTCTGCAACTATGGGCCATTGACACTGGTACAAGTTTATTACAATATGTTTATGTTTACATACATATACAATCTGTTTATACAGTGTGTAAAAGCTAAATGGAATAAATTCATTATTTAGGTTATTGTACATATTTATAAAAAATCCCGAAACACGTCAAATTTAAATTATAACTTGACATTGTTTAACGTGAAAATGCAACCCCTACCTTCAACCCCCTTAGAATGACAGGTACAACCCCCAATTTTTAAAATAGAAAGTATAGCCTTGCGATATATCGTTTGAAAGGTCTTTTCATTCTCCATTCAAAAATGTTGTCGCTTTCAAGTTTATTAAGATTAATTAAGATAAAATAAATTTAAATCATGTGGTTACCGAAATTCGCTAAAATACTCAAAACTTATTTCCCGTTTCGGTCCTGATAATGAGAAAGTGAACAAAAACCATAGCAATGTGGTTTTTAGATGGTAACCATTAAAAAACTTTAAATAATTTCCGTGGCAACGTTATTTTAGCACGCATTAGTAAATTGTTTTATTTAAGTTGTCAGTATTTTAATTTAAGTAAAAAGTTCGTTCAATTTAAATCTGAAAAATGGTTAGATTAACGGAAATGCATAAAATAACAGTTTTACAAATGATTGGTTACGGAGATAACACCCGAACACAACAGGAAGTAACTCGCCTATTTCATGAGAAATTTCCTAATTTACCGCCTATATCCCAAGGAACAATAAGTAAAATAGAGAAGCAGTTTCGCTATTATGTACATTAGTAATGGGCAAGTCTAATGCCTTGAGTATTTCATACAGTTCGGTCGTGTGTATACTGCATCTGGGAGAAAGCCGATATGATGCTACTGTTGTATTTGAGGTACTGACGGCACAACCGACGGTCTGTTTTTCTTTGGAGGCATCTGTGTAGAGAATTTTGTCATAACGCTGTGACTGTCACAGCGTTATGACAAAATAATAAAATAATATGACATAATGTTGTCATAAGTTCCTCAAATGCTTGTACCAAGAGAGTTCTGGGCGTTTCTTGGCGAGAATGTGTTCGAGGGTGACTATTATCTGGGACAGGGTGGGGAGTATTAATTAGTTTAATTACTGGGTTTTTTGGATTAGCAGAAATTCTAGAAAAATGAGACAGAAGTACACTTTGCCGTCTTATAAAGAGTGGAGGTTCTGAGGATTCGATATAGAGACTTTCAGAAGGACTTGATTTAAAGCGCCGAGGCTAATGCGTAAAGAAGTGTTGTGAATTGTATTCAGACTTTTAAGGTAAGTATCGGAAGCAGATATGTAGAGAATACTTCCGTAGTGCAACCTAGAGCGGATCAATTTTCTGTAAATTCTTAAGAGGACTTTTTTTTCTGATCCCCATTGATGATGAGCTAGAGTTATTGAGATATTGATTCTATTTAGGCAGTTTGTTTTTGTATTCTGTATCTGATCTCTCCATGTAAGTCTTTTATCAAATATTACTCCTAATAATTTGTGTTTATCCAACCACTTAAAGAGGAGATTCATTTAGGTGAAGTAGAGGAGAGTGAGTGTGACGTCTTCTAGAGAAGTTTATGACTTTAGATTTTCCAGATAAAAAACTGTCGCCAAAGACTTGAAAAGCTATGGCTGAACTATATTTTATTGTAGAGCACAAGTAGCTTCAAGAGGGTTCCTGCCTGCAGATGTTTGAGAAAGATAGACGGGATGTCATTAGGACTTGCAGATCAGTTTTTCATTGATGAGATTGCCAAATTTAACTCTACTTCTGTGAAGGCGAGGTTTATTGGATTAGTTTGGATAGTTTTCTTAAAAAATTTTCGATGGTCATATTATTATAGACAATATCTACTTATATTTACTATTCTATGGCATTGTTTATTTCTAGTGTTTTACGTTAAACCTAATAAATAATATGGTAAAAATGCATCAAACGAAATTATTCTAATTTATTTTATTCTGTTTCCTAATCTTTTTTTTAATTGACTGTGTTATCTTATACTGATGCTTATTTTATTTTTGACAAAAATATTTGAATCAGTGAGTGGAAAAACGATATAACTCCAAAAATTGACATTTTAAGCGAAGATAGCCAAATTGCTTTTTAACTATCGATCTATCTGCTGAGTTGAAGTACCGTACAATATTCGTTAAGTATACGCTTTAAAAACGAGGTACAATTTGGCATTGAGTGGAATAACGATACAACTCCTATCGTTCTTCAATATTACGTATCGCGCATCATCAGCTGCAGTCACCTGATTATTGCAGTGATCGTTGCAGTGTAAGCAGCTTGTGATAATTTAAGGTTTTATCAGTATTTGAGAAATTTAAAATGTCTAGCAGTGAAAATTCTGATACGGAGGGACTAAAAAATAAGAGGAAAAGAAGGTATCCAGAAACTTGGAAGAAAAATGAAAGAAAGAATGCTCGTCTTCTTGGACTTCAATACACAACTGTAACTGGAAAAGTAGTTAACAAAATGACCGTCAAAACAGACTGCACGTAAGTATAATATTATTTTTTAATAATAATGGTTTGTAGAGAAAAAACACTTTAAATTCGGGTACTTTTGACATTCGACAGAAAATGTAAATATTACTATGTTTATTCTTATTATCGTGCAGAAGGTTTGGTTTCATAAACACATCCAAAAGTTGTACCAATATAACAAAAAAACTTCTAGATATGCCAGCATGTATTTAATTGAACCCCAATTATTTAACGTGAGTCTACTATACCTCAACTTTTTTCTCATATGTAAACATAAACACATGTCAAAGCTTACGATGGATAAAAAAGGTGTTATTTTAAAGACTTTATATAAGAAAGGTTAAAAAGACGAACAAGATGTCTTTTTACAAAGATTAATGGAATGTAGGCGTGTGACTAGGAAGGGACCAAAAAGAGAAGATGGGGAAAAAAACCCGAGAAGTCATGTTTTCATATTACATACGAAATACTTTGGAAAGGCAACACGTATATAAAACAGCTTTTCTTAATCTGCATTTGATCTCGAACTCTAGACTACAACGGCTAAATAGATTGTTTGTTTCTCAAAGTTCTTCTAGAGATCTACCTGGTAAACATAATAATCGACCACATACTTTACGGCCTGAGGTTCTTGCAAAAATTCATCAACATATTGAATCGTTTCCTCAAAAAAGATCTAACTACAGTTTAAAAGTCATCACCTATCTTGATTCTACCTTAAACGTTAAGATTATGTATAATCTGTTTATAAAACTACACCCAGACTTAGCAAGAACAGTAAAATATGAATTTTATTTAAAAATTTTTAAAGAAAATTTTGTATTGAAATTTGGGTGGCCTCAAGTTGATGTTTGCGGACAGTGCGAAGGGTTGGAGTTAATAACATTATGTACTGATAATACATACTTTGGAGTTAATAACATTATGTACTGACAATACATACTTTCAACTAAATAATGAATTCTATAAACAAAGTTTTGGACTAGCAATGGGCTCTAGTTTATCTCCATTATTAGCCGATATATTTATGGAAGATTTTGAAACAAATATTATTTCTAAACAAAATTTAAAACCCTCAGTATGGTGGAGATATGTAGATGATAATAGATGGACAGAACGGATACTGGAAGGGAGACCAAGAGATGATGCCTACCGAAGCAGAGGTCGTCCACCAACACGTTGGACTGACGATCTAAAACGTTGTCATAGGAATTGGATGCAAGAGGCACAAGATCGAAAGAGATGGAAAATTATGAGGGAGATCTATGTCCAGCAGTGGATAAGCGAAGATTGAATGATGATGTAGATGATGTATTCTTAATATGGCCTCATGGATCAGAGTTGTTGGACACATTCCTAAATGATATAAACGATAAAGAAGAGACAATAACATTTACCATGGAAAAGGAATATAATAACACATTACCTTTTCTGGATGTTTTAATCTCTAAGAACGATACTGGATACGAAACTCAGGTGTATAGAAAACCAACACACACCAACAGATATTTAAATTTCAAATCAAATCACAATATTAATATTAAAAAGGGAATTATTAAATCCTTATACGATAGAGCCAAAATTACTTGTTCTAACGAAAATTCGTTCTTGGAGGAAAAACAATTGTTAACATCTGTTTTATTAAAAAATGATTATCCTTTATCGTTTATAAATAAGGAATTTTCAACAATCGATCAAATAGAACAAAACAACTTAGAACGAGATCCTACAGCATATGCAAGGAATAATACGAGGAAAATAACAATACCATACATAAAAGGATTATCGGAAAAGCTTAAAAGGATAGGAAATAAATTCAACATTTCAACAACATTTAAAACAACAAACACGTTGAGATCTATTTTGTCCAAAACCAAACCTAACAATGAACAAGAAAGGACAAAGAATTGCATTTATAAAATACCTTGTGAATGCGATCAGTTTTATTTAGGTGAAACATCAAGACCATTAAATGTTAGAATAAGTGAACATCAATCCTATATTAAAAATAGAGAATTTGATAGATCTCAAATCTGTAAACATGCATGGGATAATGAACATAGGGTTCAATGGAATGATTCAAATATAGTCCTAAAAGAAACAGATGGTAAAAAGGGAAAAATCAAAGAAGCGGCTCTAATTATGCTAAATGAGACCAATTGTGTCGCGAATTCCTCGGCAGAATGTAGTAGGATCTGGTTACCCATATTGAAAGAGGAAGTTATTAAAAGGAAAATACCAGTATTGGTAAGTCAGTAACATATAGAGAATACATCATTTATGTTTTATAAATAACAAACATATAAAATCGGAATTTGGTGTTTATTGAAGGTAAACTAAATGCACAATCAAATACTTACCATGTCGGGATAGTATTATGAGGTTTTTTTCCTGATTTTTCCCTCATAATTTACTATATAATCACTAACAGGAAAATTTTACAAATCATGGCATGTATTTGTCTTTTTAAAAACGAATTACATGTTATGATCTTTTCTGACGGATATTCTCAAGTTAAAGTTGATTTCATGTAATCGAATGAACTATCTTATAAGTAAAGTCGTCCCAGGAACGCAACTCAACAATATTGGCAATATCATTTTAAAGTCGTCTACTTTAAAATGTATAAGGTATGTCTGAATTGTCAATATAGATGAGTCAGATAAAGTTAAATTATTAGAAGAATTTTTCAGTAAGTAACAAAAAACAAAATTTGTTTAATTTACTAATGTTTGTATTTTGAGAACGATTTCCGAAGTGGAAATTGAAACGTCAATAAACGTATTTTAACCTTTAATTGTGGCTTATTTCCATTTAGATAGTAATTAATTTAAAATGCCACAAGAAAATAGCTTCAGAACATTATTAAAGATGTAAATTGAAACGAAAATGTAAAGAGAGTTGCCGCTGCCGAATTAGTAGTCTATAAATGAAGAGCTAACAAATTTTACTTAAAACTTAAGGAAATATCTACCTTGTGCCATGAAAGGGAAGATGTTGGCGGAATAGTTTTTGACTATATTCAAAATAAGCCCTTGCTTGTTATACTTGTTTAAGAATTGTTTTATTATAGACAGTCGTGGTTATATGGGTTCGAAATACACGATTTAAAAAACGGTACTGGACATTTTTATATATACCATGAAGGACAAGCAGCGAAAGGTCCCAATGAGGTATGTACGTTTGTTAATCATTATGTACAGAAAATGCCAGCAGAGATTCAGAGTTCCACATATTTTCTGACAGTCGTCCAGGCCAAAACCGAAACAACACTGTAGTCAGATATTTATTAGCTCTTGCAGCTTTATAGCGGTTTCGTAAAATTTTTCACTACTTTCCATTGCGTGGTCACTCTTTTTTGCCGTGTGACAGGGACTTTGGAACTTTGAAGAGAGTTGTAAGAAAATACGATAGAATATATCTTCCAGAAGATTACGAAAAGATGATGCTATCTTGTCGCAAATTAAAGCCGTTTACGATTTCAACAATATGTCATAAAGACATAATTTACTACAAAAATTGGTGGTTGGTGGCCGGACCACTGCACAAAAATCACCCGGTCTTCCGATGGAACAAAAGATAAATTTACAATATCACATTACAGGCAATTTACATATGATAGTTCTATACCAGGGTACGTTACAACTAGCAATTATTTTGGTGGATTTATCACAAGCAGTTTCAAGTTAGTCAAACCTAAAGCAACCCGAATTTTACCAACCAATCCAGCATACACTAAAACATTACCAATCAATATAAAAAAAATTGATAATCTTAAAAATGTAATGCGATACATGACAGGAGAAGTTTTGGAATTTTATTATCACATTACGTCATGGGAAAGCACCAATGTTGACGCTGAGGCGACTCAGGAAGACCAATAAATACCATTTCTTTTAGGTCCTTTCAAAGATGATAATGCTTTTACGTTCTAAGAACTTATATGGCCAAATATCTTAGAAATAATACACGTTATTCAAATTTGTTGTTTTATTTTATTAATAACGTACATATTCAAACGCATTTTTATTGTTGAGTGGAAAAACTGTATAACTCCAAGTGACGTTTGGACGAACATGTCGTTTATTAAGAAACAAAAATAAATTTCTTCTTTACATTCGTTTAAAAAATTTGTTTATCTTCAAACTTGCAATGTACATATTTCTTGTGTAATGTATACTTTATAACATAAACAGTTTTTTCAGGTTATCTCAAATGCATGATTTTGGAGTTATATTGTTTTTCCACTCACCGATTCATTTATATAAAACATGTTATCAAAAAGATATCGATCTTTTGTTTGTTTTTTTAATAAAGCACGAAAATAAAATAAAATGCACTTCAATAGTGTGTATAAATGAACAGATGTGAACTTAACTTTATTGCAACATATTGCTGCTTCCTGAGACGTAAACTGTAAATAGAGAGCAGCTTTTCCTTTATATTAACATTACGTATGAAATGAAAATTGTTTTATTATTCTGTTCAAGTACAATAAAGCACCAGATGGTGGAAATAAGCAATAATATACAATTAAAATTTGTTTCTATATAAAGAAGTTGATTTATTGTAATTAAAAAGAGTGGTATTAATTTAATATTAACAATAATAAAGTGACATATTCATGAACTGTTGTAAGCACACAATTATAAATACATACAGGACAGTTTCTTCTTCTTCATGTGCCTTGTCCGTTCCGAACGTTGGCAATCAACATGGCTATTCTGACTTTATTTACGGCAGATCTGAATAGTTCAGCAGATGACAATCCGAACCATTGCCGCAAGTTTTAGAGCCACGAGTGTCTTCTCCTCCCTGGACCCCTTCTGCTGTCTATTTTCCCTTGAACGATCAGCTGTAGTACTCTATATTTATTATGTCTCATAACGTGACCCAAGTATTCCAACTTTCTTTTCTTTATACTTATTCCTACCTCTCTCTCTTTACCTATCCGGCGTAGTACCTCTTCGTTGGTCACGTGCTCAGTCCAGGATATAGGTAATATACGTCGGTAAGCCCACATTTCGAAGGCCTCTACTTTTTTCATCAATGTTGCAGTCATTGTCCACGCCTCCATTCCATATAACAAAACCGGGAATACATAACATTTCAGAAGTCGAATTTTGAGAGGTAGAGTGAGGCTTTTAGAGGTGACAATTTGCTTCATGCTCGTGAATGATGCTCTTGCCTTTTCTACTCTTATACGTATTTCCTTCACTTGCTCCCAATTTGAGTTAACTGTTGCTCCCAAGTAGATGTACGAATCCACGTGTTCAATTCTTTCATTGTCTAATATCAGTTACTGTGGTGGTTGTTGGGTTTTGCTTACTAACATCCATTTGGTTTTTGTGATATTTAGTCTGAGTCCGTATTGTGCACTTGTTTTTTGTATCTTACTCATTAGGCAACTCAGTTCCTCCATGCTACTTGCTAGAATCACAGTGTTATCAGCATACCTTATGTTATTAATTATTTCTCCATTTATATTTTATGCCTTCTGTGCTTTCCTCCAGCGCTGTCTTAAATACTTCTTCTGAGTATATATTAAAGAGAATAGGAGACAAGATACAGCCCTGTCGTACCCCTTTCTTGATTTCAATTTTATTGGTCAATGTAGATCCTACTTTCACTTTAGCTGTTTGACCCCAATAGAGACTCGCTATTGTTCGAATGTCCATGTAGTCGACTCCGATCTTATGGAGAACTTCAATTATCTTCTCGTGCTTTACGTTATCGAATGCTTTTGCGTAGTCTATAAAGCATATGTACACGTCTTTGTTCATATCTCTGCAGCGCTGGATGAGTACCTGTAGACTAAAAAGTACTTCTCTTGTCCCAAGAGAATTCCGAAACCCAAACTGCGAATCTCCAATGTTATCCTCGCATTTTTTGCTTATTCTGTTGTAAATAACCTTGGTGTATGCCTTCGAAATGTGGTTAATTAGACTTATTATCCGATGTTGATCACAAGACTTTGCTTTTGGTTTTTTCGGTATGGCAACAAAAGTTGACTCTAGCCAGTCTTTAGGAAACTCCCCGCTGTTATAAATATTGTTAAAGAGTCTGACGAGTGAGTCTAGAAATTGACTGTTTGTTTCGCACAGCATTTTCAATACTTCCCCGTATACGTTATCGTTGCCTGATCTTTTGTTATTTTTAAGACCCTTTATAGCATTCTCCACTTCTGATTTTAGAATAGAAGGGCCAGTATCATCATTGTTCAGTGTATACCCACTAGCACGGTCATCATTAAACAGTTGTTCCACATAAGTGGAGAGTATGGTCTAGGAGAGTACTGGAATGGATCCCTCCTGAAAGAAGAAAGAGAGGACGACCACGGAGAAGTTGGCGCAACGATATTGATGAAGCAATGGCGGCAAGAGACTTAGAAGAGGCAACTGCATATGACAGAAAAAGATGGAAATTGGGGGCGGAGAAGCGGCGACAGCCGTAATAAATCCGTTATTATATATATATATATATATATATATATATATATATATATATATATATATATATATATATATATATATATATATGTATATATATATATATATATATATATATATATATATCCACATAAGTTTCCCAGATTCTAACTATTTTGTCGGGGTCTAGTTGTAGATTTCCATTATCATCGCACATCCCTTTCGATAAAATATTGTAGCTTTTCTTTGTTGTAAGTTCCTTTATCTTCTTATGCATATTGTGATAGTCGCATACCTTTTTGCACTGTTCGATTTCTTCGCATCTCTCCGAGAACCATTTCTCTTTAGTTTTTCTTATCTCAGCTCTTATTCGTCTATGGGTTTCACGGTATTTGGCAGTATCTTTAGTTTTATATATCCGTCTCTCTTCCATCATGTCAAGGATTTCTGCAGTCATTCAGTCTTTCTTTTTTCTCTTATCAGATAGTAAAAACTTTGTGCTTGAAGTCCTAATCTCTTCTTTAATTTCACTACACTTTTCCAGCGGTTCATTGTTATTTTTAAGGATTTTTGATATTTCGGTATTTAAATTCTCCTGCATCTGTCGTTTAATATTATTGTTGAAAAGCTTCCTAAGATCTAGCGTTTCGGGCCTGTTCTTTACATTTAGCTTTTTTAACTTTACTTCAAACTTACATATCCACAGGACAGTTTGGAAAACTTATATTCACATAGGTTACATAGGTACATCGTAATGTTAAATTGTATTATTTACTTTTATAATCCGATGCACTGTCTTCGTCACTAGAATCATTTTAATCAATCCTTAATTCTCCAGTAATTTTATCCATGCGACGTTCACTTTACCAATACTTATCTTCAACCTTGACAACATGTTTACACACTTTTTTAAAATTATCTAGAGTTACTCTAGCAAATTCCTGTTTTACCAACACTTTTACGTCTTCCAACTTAAAATAAACGTTTTGTCTTGCAACTTCATTTTTTATTTGCGCCCAAAATATTTTTATAGGATTCAAGTCTGGATGATATGGCGAAAGTTTTATGTCCATATTCCTACAGCACTTTGTAAAATTTATATTGAATACGATCTTGTTTGTGTCGTTTTTGATTTCATACAATTGCGGTTTTAACATTGACGTTACAAATGGTAAATTTTTTTCTGTCAACCAAGATATCATATCCATTTTTTTAGAATTACTTGTGGGTGCTTTATTAATTTGTACATTATAATATGACGCGTTCTCAGTAACAACAACATATCCAACAGGCAAATTGGGGATTAACTGTTTTTTCATCCATTTTTCATAATGTTCTGAATTCATATCATCATGAAAATCTCCTGTCTTAACTCCTGACTTAAAAATCAAAAGGGCATTGTGTATGAAACCCATTAACCTACCCCCATGTATAATATCCAACCTACTTCCTTTTGAAATGTTTTTGAACAATCCTTTGCCACTGCCATCTGTCCTTGGCGTAGTGTGTCCTTCATGTACATAGGTTTCATCAGCATAAACAATTGACTTTGACATATTCCTTTGGATTCTGCTATCAATCTGATCTATTTACTCGTACTACACTTAATGATCTTTATTCTACAAAATAGTTCTAATACGCCTGGTAGTACCTTTCTTGTTGAAACATATTGAGACTAAATTACGAACTCGTTTGAAATCCAGTGAGTAGAAATTCTCGAAACTAATTCTTATCAGTTTTTTGTATGTTCTTAACGAGTCGTTAATAATGACTTTATAATTACGGTTTTAAGGTAACTGATACTAAATTAGAAATTAACTTTAACCAAACTTTATAGAGTATAAATTATTAAATATGGTATTCTATCTATCCATCTATACAGCCCTTGCTGTCCAATTTTGGACATAAGCCTCCTCTTCCTTCTTCCACGTCTCTCTATTGTAGGTAGTTTGTATCCACTTCGGGCCTGCGTGTTTCTTCAAGTCATCTGACCATCTCATTTGTGGCCTTCCTCTTTCCTACCTAAATATGGTGGTATTATAACAAACAAAAAGTTTAGTACCTATAAAGCAATCTGTGTACAATCAAACTCCATTTATTATTTAAGTGAATAATAATTTTGTAATTAGTGCGATTTCAAGTAATTTAATTTGTTTAATATTGCAACGCCACTGCATGGGTCTTATCATAGATATTCTATTATCTGCGCGATTAACTATTTCGTGGAAGGGCTCGCCACTCGATTTAAAACAAGCTGTAGTAGTAAGTATGTTAAGTATGCAACTATTATCTTTTCCTAATATATTTTATTTATTGTTTTTGTTATTCTCGTTAATTCGTTACATGAGCGCTCTGTTAAAATATCGTTTAAACTTTTTGTGGTACCAACAAAATATATTAAATGAAATATACGCGTTATTCCCATTTTTCGTTGTTTTTGCGGGAGATCCCTCGCTTCTTTTCCTTTTATTTGACACTTTTATAAATGGATACCTACTTTATCAACTTGGAATCTGAACAAACGAAATCGGACACTAGAGAATATGGAATAATGATCTATTATCGAGGGGTTTTGTGGGAAGAGAGAAAAGCATGAAGTCGCTTGGAAACTCTCCCTGCCCGAGCAGCTTTCTCCAAGAGCAAATTTATCCGAAGATGTTTTTCGAAACCGCGGAAATAATTTACAGTTAATACCTTAATACGCAGATTTTTTCTTTGGGGAATGGATTTTCAATTGAGATTTTCCGCTTCTGGTATTGGGTTTTGTACATTTTAAATAAAGTATTACTACAAATTTGCTATATACATATAACTAGACGAGGTAAAATAAAAAAAAATGGAAATTAAACTATTTTTAACATTAAACAAGTTTTGTTAAAATAGTAGCTCAGTACATATTTATAAATAACTTAAAATGTAGTAAAAACTTCTAGTGTCATTGGTATATTTATAAAATTATTAAAAAATTGAAAAAAAACCAAAACGATTAGAATTTTTAAAACGATTTCGGTTCTATCAGACTGTCATTAATGAAACTAGAAATACCGTAACCCCATTTTAATATAATAAACAAATCGGCTTATATGATCGTTCCATTCTACTCTTCTATTTGTTATCCAGTTCTTGATGTTCTCCATCTTTTCATCTACCGTATATCTGTAGTTCTAGCTCTGTCCCATAGTGTCTGACCATCAATTTTTCTTCTTCTTCTTCTTCTTTGGCTTTTCCATTATAAGTTCGCCGTTTTCATCCTCCACAGCACTCTATTCTCCCAGTCACCTTCTCTGAGGTCTCTATCTATCATAGCATTTCCGACGTATGTTTTCCATCTTGTAGCAGGTCTTCCTCTCCGTCTTCTTCCCGGCGGGTCCCAGTTTAATATTCTTTTTGGCCACCTATACTCTGGCATTCTTTGTACATGCCCGTACCACTGCAGGGCTCTGTTTTCCAACTTTTTTGTAATTGAGCATTTTACTTCCATTCTGTTCCATATTTCCTCCGTTCTTATTCTCTCCGCTCTTTTGATTTGTAGACATCTTCTCATAAAGTCCAGTTCAACTGTTCTTATTTTATTTCGTATTGTTGTTGTCATTGGCCATACTTCCGCTCCATAGGGTAATATTCATCACTATGCTTTGAAAGATCCTCTTTTTGTTTTATTTGGTTAGAGTGTTGTTCCATATCACTACATGAAGTGCTCTTGTGGCTTGTTTTCCCCGTGCTATTTTCATTTCTATATCTTTCATACAAGTACCATCTCGGCTAATCATTGACCCTAAATACTTAAAAGCCTTACAACTCTTAATAGTCTCTTCTTCTAAACTTAAGTTCAAATCTGCAACCTCGGGTCCAATACATAAGTATTCGGTCTTGCACATATTTATCTTGAGTCCCCACTGGCATTACACTGATCCCTCTGTAGTTATTTAGTGACCTTTTGCCACCTTTTTTGAAAATGGAGGACATGTATGATAAATTCCACTCATCGGGAATCTTCTCTCCTGCTTCGATTTTATTGAACAACATTCGTATAAAGGATACTATCCTTGCTCCTCCATATTTCAGCAGTTCCATTCTTTTGTTCCCTGGTCCTGGTGCTTTATTGTTTTTGGATTTCTTTAGTGCTTTATTTATATCTTCCTCTGTGATTTCTGCTTCCTCAGTTAATATTGTCAGAGGGTCGTATGAGATATACTCTGGCCTATTCTCCTGCAATAATTTTGTGTAATGCTTTGTCCACTCTTTTGATGTAATTATCTGTATGGTATTTTTACTTCGTTTATTACTTCTGATGTTTTTTTATTTTTTTCCATGCTTCCGTTGATCTGTTATACCCTATCGTGTTGTCTATGTCTCTGCACATTCTCTCCCAGTATTCGTTTTTCTCGAGATTTATTCTTTGTTTATTCTTCCCGTGTTCCTTGGGTTCTGTTGTTCATTTATGAAATGCACTTTTTTTTCTTTTAATCATCTCTTCTAAGTCGTCGCTGTATTTCTCCAAATATATATTCTTATGTTGTTCAATACCCAGCACTTCGTTTGCCGCTTTGTTTATTTTTTCCTTTAGGTGTTGATACATTTCTATTGAGGTCCATTCTTCGTTCATCTGTAGCATATTCTGTAGCCTATTCTGATACAGTGTTCAAGTACTAAATATTTTTGTAGAAGTTCTACTTTATACCTCGTATTTGCGATTTATTACATCTCCTCATCTTTCTGGATATTGTCTTTTTGTCGTCTTCCCGTGTATATGAATTTTCCTAGCACTAATCGGTGGTTACTTGCACATTCTGCTTGTCTGTATACTCTTACATATTGTATTATTGTTTTGCTGGCTTTTCCTACTATTATTAAATCAATAATTGATCTTTGGTTTCTACTAGGTTCTTTCCATGTGTATCTATGTATGTTTTTATGCTGGAATCTTGTGTTGGTTATGGCTAAATCGTATTCTTGACATATTTCGATTAGCCGACTTCCATTGTCCCATAGTATTAGGAGATAAACCAAGGCTCGCGTGGGCAGGGGCGCATTCCTGAAGTAGCCGGTCCCAATCCCGGATAAAATATTGAGGGTGATTGCCAAGGTTAGCAACCTACCAATCGTAAAAACAAATAATGCTCAAAGAAACAGTACATGTACAGTACTATAGTTAATAGAATTAAAATATTAAGATGAGTGAAAGATGTTAAACCTATTATATGTTATTGAAAACACAGTAGGCTGACTTTTTTAATTATGAATATATACATAAAAAGATATCCAGAAAAACAAAAATAAAGAACTCTTCAAAAACGAAGTATACAACATCCAAAACGTTTATTAAAATATTTTTTCGTTTCCAATTTTATAAACAATATATACTGTATATCTGTATATCTGTACCGTCCAACTTGATAAAGTATAAAAATCATGTAAGTTTTCAGATAAAAAGTATGAAGTTTAAACGAACGCAATAAAGTCATGAGCAGCAGACAGATATTGCATTATGGATTTTATAGCGGCCCTAAATTTGTACTATCTCTCGTTTCAAATAAACTAACTGCAGACTAATATCCCTCAACGTCAAAGTACGAGCAAATAAACTTTGTTGCATCATGTTATAATCGATAGTTTGCAAGTTATAACAGGTCGAGTAATTGAAGACTGTATAATACGGTAAAATTTTGACCGAACTTCAACCAGAAACTTTACCTAAGTACATTTATCGGCCACTTGGTGATCCATCCTAGACATTGACGTAAGAACTTAATAATAGCGTTAAAACTACCTGAATATTACTGCTCCCCAAAGACTATTGAATAATGCAATTAAGTTGTTAGTAAGAAGACATTTTGAGAAACATAGTTGATGTGGAACTCAAAACGGCAAATATAAAGTATTTTTAATTAAAATTGTGGATTAGTTCATTAACAATAGTAGTTTAAATACTTTTTTATAAAAAGATTCTATGATTAACCAGTATTTAACCTACATAATCTGCTACTTTACTCTTCCAGATATTCCAAATGGTTAACTTTAGAATCGTATAATTATTGTTGCACACTTCACTGTTGTGGCTAGGTTCACTGCCCGAATTTAATTTATCACTATTACATAAGTTCGAATGGTTTGGTCTGCGGACTAGGACTTGATTGTCTAGCAGTTACAACACTTCATTGTTTGTATGGTTATGAAGTCGCTTTGGTCGCCATGTTGCTGGCAGTCTTTTAGCGTCATCGCGTGTGTTAAAGCTATTAGGACGTTTTCGTTGGCTTCACGAATAATTCTGGATTTTAAGGATGGGAGCGATGGTTTTTGCTTTTTCGAAATCTATGTACTGAGCTGTCTAAATATGATGTTGGACTGAAGTAGTATTGAAATGTTTTACAGATATAGAATTTTCCTAAATACGGTTGTGAATTCGTAGGTTTGTCTGTCCTGTTTGTGTTCGTGGGCAACTGGAACAAGGTATCTCGAAGACACCATAGTTTTCTTGGAGTGAGTAGTAAAGATGGTTTAAGTGTTTAGAGAGTTCTACTGATCTTGTCAGTGACATTGCGTTGGTAAGGGTGATGATATGATTGAGATAACGGTTTGTATGGATGGTATACGGAATAGAAAAAACTGTGAGGTGGTTGTTTCTAAATAAGAACATCAAGGAATGGCAAAGATACTATAGACTCAATTTGCACAGTGAACTGAATACTGGAATGTATTTCATTCAGGTGGGGGAGGAAGAAATCTAAACTGTCTTTACCATGGGGAAAAATGAGAAAGGTCTTATCAACGTACCGTAACCGGCAGGTGGGTTTGAGATTTGATGAAGACAGAGCTGTTGTTTCGAAATGTTGTCGCCATGTAGATATCAGCTATTACGGGAGAGAAGAGGTGCGCCATTGGCGCACATTTGATTTGATGATAGAAATGATTTTGGAATAAAACGTATGGATTAGACATGTAGTGTTGTATAAGAGATAATGTGTCTTAGGGGATTCATCAATAGGACTGTTGGTAAATAAAGAAACAATGTTAAAACTAACTAGTATATCTGAGCGTGAAATAACAATGTTTTTCAGAAGATAAAAGAAATGGAAAGAATTTTTGACAAAGAACGAGGCGTTTCCGGCTAATGCTTGTAAGAATAAGGCGAGATGTTTGCCAGTTTTTGAGTGGACTAGTTGTATGCACTAATGATGGAATTTAGGGGGACATTGGACCTATGTATTTTTGGCAAGCCGTATATTCTTGGAATTCGGAATGATTTTTCTTCAGATATAAGAAATTTTTTAATGTCAGGAGGTAAAGTGGACTTTTGGATCATTTGGGACGCGTTTGCTTTCTGTGGAATTGCCAAGTTCGAAAGTTTTTGTCGAAATAATTTGAAGAGTTGAGAATGACGGTGACATTAAATATGTTGGCCGAAAGGATGACAATGTCAGGGTTGTTATAAATTTAAAAGCACATCTTTCTGAAAAAATGGTATTTGACGGTAGGGTTTGGAAATATGGAAAATTCTGGTTACATCTTGTCTATTAACTTCGGCTTGGTCGGAAGAAAGATGAGAAACAGCTTCTTCAGTTTGACAACTAATGTTTTCAGTTAGAATGGAAAGAGGAGTGACAGAAAAATTTAACCCTTTTAACAGAGTTTTGGTAGCTATATCGGATGTGTGAATATCTGAGAAATTGCGTACAACGGTAGAAGGTTGTTGATTCGAAAGGTGCTGTGGATTTTGTTGACAGATAAGTTGGTATAGTTTGTGTTTTTGGGTTAGGGTTTTGTTGTCAGAAATATGTTTCATTTAAAGAGATTTTGAAATGACTTTGGTTGGTTTACATACGATTTAAGGAAAGTTAGGTCACAGAGAAGATGGTATTTGCATGTAAGAAGATTATAAAAAGATTTACTAATAATAAAAAAATGCCTCCCCGTAGAGGCGAATGAAACGTTTATTTAAAATCGATCGTCGATTTAAAGTTACCAACCGTTGATGTAGGAAGAACTGTTTATTTTACGAATATGTGATCTTGAGGGATGTAGGCTTGCCACAAGAAATGTGTTAGCTATTGCACTCAGTATTAGTGACTCTGGACTTCATAAGCTTATGCGAGCAATTTAAATAAAATATTCAAGATAATTTTTAAACAGGTCCTTCCAGAGTACTTTTGGTTTAGCCTCTAGAACAAACAGGGCTTTATAGAATATAAGTTTAAATGATATTGCGTCTACAAAATCTGCGCTTGTAAAGCTAAGAAAATAAGGAGCGTGACGGCAAAACAATAAAAAGAATTTTTTTCATATTACATCGGCATTTGGACATTTTGTTTGTGTGCTTAATACATTTTGGTGATGTGGCGAACGCAAAAATGCTTTTATCTAGAACGCATTTTGGACTACATTAAACCAAAAAGCGATATCGCCAAAAGAGATATTTTTAACATCGGAATTGGAAATGCTGGTGACCAGAAAGCGTTTTGACCGTATTTTTCAACCACTGTCCAAAATTGGTGTTTCAACCTAATATATCCAATTTGTACAAAGTTACCTTTCCTTTTGTCAAATACACCTCATACGGTAGCAATTCGACTAGCACAGCGGTTCGGGAAAAACGTAGCCGACCATTCAATTTAATAGAGTGTTGTCTCGCCAATTGTTGGGAAATAGATAATTTTGGACGGAGATATGATATGTAAAATAGTTTTATTGGCGCAGGAGTAAGGGAGCTTACCTATTATTTGATATGGGATAGATATTTGTTATCTTTTTTGAGCATTTTGTTGGCAGATTTATTAATTGTTTTTAAAATCAACTAAGATTGTTTTACATGATAAAATATTGTTAAACATTGTATAATGTCATAAAAAAGACAAGGTTTTTACCAGCAAACTATAAAAATACTTCCAAAACATTCTTTTTTAACCTTCTACTACGGAAGTGGTGCACACATGACTAAATTCAAATTAAGCGCATTTTTTTATTTTTGTTGTTATAGGTTTGTGACTCGCAGCTACCTTCAAGTTACAGTGACGTCGATCGCTTCACTTATTGATAAGTTTTTCAGTAGTGTAATATTTAATTTATATCTATCTTAAGTTTGAAAGGGGTCATTTTGGCACTACGTCAGTGTTTGTGAAAAATTTACAAAAATGGCAGGTTCATCCAAAACAGTACATTGTGATAAAAACTATGTAGAAACTCTGTTAGCATTGCATGACGAGGTAGAAAGTGAGGTTAGCGATATGGAAGAGTCAGGTGGCTCTTTAAATGACATTGAAAGTGACAAATCCATTTTAAAGGTGGTAAAGACATTGAAAATGGAATGAGTTATTATGGTAAAAATAGATTTAAGTGATCGTCACAACCTTTTGTACAGAGAACGAGAAAAGAGAAACATAACTTAATTTCGTATTTACCAAGACTTCGTGGTAATGCCAAACAGTTGGGCAAAAGTGCATCGCCTTTACAAATATGGAGGTGTCTAATCGATAATGACATTCTAGCTAAAATTCTTATATATACTAAGAGTTAAGAAGAAACTATAAGCGGCTTAATAAACCAGAACTGGAAGACCTTGATATTATAGAACTTGATGCCTTTTTGGGCATATTATACTACAGCTCTGTTTTCAAATCAAACAACGAGGGCATTCAGTATTTGTTTGCAATAGACAGCAGTGGCCGTGATATATTCCGTTGTGTGATGTCTTGGAAAAGAATGCTAATGATTTTAAGCTTTCTACGTTTTGACAACCCCGAAGACCGAGCGGAAAGAAAAGAAAATGATCCTGCTGCAGCAATATCAGGTATTTTTAATAAATTTATAAATAATTGTCAGAAACAGTACTGTATGGGTCATTACACCTGTATTGATGAGATGCTCACAGGTTTTAGAGGGCGTGCAAAGTTTGGTCTGAAGGTCTTGATTCTTACTGATGCCCGTACTCATTATTTTTTCAATGGATATATTTATACCGGCAAAGGCAGCGATGACAAATTATTAACAGATGAAGAAAGGCGTTTGGCTGTACCAACCCAATCCGTGGTAAAACTTATTCAACCTATTATAAATACCAACAGAAATGTAACTGCAGACAACTGGTTCAGTTGTCTGCAGTCAATGCAGTCTGCAAGTCAGTGAAGAAACTTGAGTTCCTGAAAAGTATTCGTCCCGGTAAGAAAAACGATGACCCAAAAGTAAGCCTTTACAAGTATTTATTTTATGTAAATTCTTATTATGTAATTATTTTAGGTTGTAGATATGCGTCCGTTAAGATATAATGCAAACGGTCAAATTGGTTATAAATTACGGTTTGGCGATGATTGGAAATTATTACCTCAGAGGCTCAGCTCCGGAATTGTACCTTGTTCATTACTTCAACTAGACCAACTTTATTCTGAAAGACTGAAGATTTCAAGTAGGAAGTATAATGACCTACAGGATTTAAAACATTTTTTACCTAATGACTATCATACTTTCTACGATGATTCACCTCATGAATAATAATATGTAAAACAATAAGAACATAATTAAAATGATTTTTAATATAGCACTTTGTATACTTGCTTATAATTTTTAATGTCAAGTCCAAAAGATTTATTATTACATAATATAAGGAAATTCTGCTAACTCCCAAAAAATGTAAATAAAAATTAATTGCGTTGATAAAATCGGTTTATGGATGTATACATATACAGGGTGTTTCAAAAAAAGGTAACCCCGTCTCTAGGGTTGGTAAAAAACTGAAAAATAATTGGAGTTTGCTTAGTAAAAAATTTTTGTAACGCCATCCGTTTTCAAGATACAGGGCGTTAAAGGAAAAAAAAAATTACGCATTTTTTACGATTTTGCCGAAACTACTGGCAACATTGTAATGAAATTTTATACGAATATATTTTGGAAGCTGATACATCCCATGAATTTGTTTTTATATCTTATTCTCATAGAGGGCGCTAGTTACATGGATCGTACTAGGTATTAGCCAATATAACTTTTTTAAGAGTATAATTTTATTATTAATCAAAATTTCAAGTAAACTTAAACATCATTCAATTTTACACGAAAAAGGTATTCTTGGTAGAACTCGATACTGTGTATCGTAGTATATCTAGTATAGTAGTATCTATGTATATTCCGTTTTCGAAATATTTTGATTTGAAAATTATGAAGTAATAATTGATGCTGGTAGTAATGATAAAGTTCTAATAGGTATACCTCCATTTTCTCCAAGTGTGCCATGGAAATCTGACATTTATTGATTGTTATGATGATAAATCAACAATAATTAGAGTTTTGAAACCTTGTTATTTGTAAAATCAAATCAAAATGTACTCAAATGTTGAATACACTGACATGTTATTAACCTTAGGTGAATGTTTAGGATGTTTTAGTGCAGCTGTGACACGTTATGCAGAAAAGTTTCCTAGAAGAAACTTACCAAATAAAAAAACATTTAGAGCCGTTGAACGACGTTGTCGAGAAACTGGGAATGTGAGACCAAATAAAATAAATTCTGGTAGACCAAGAACAATTAATAAAGAAAATAATATTTTAAATTTACTTGATCAAGATCCAATAGTTAGCGTAAGAAATATAACAAGACAAACAAATACTTCTTCTTCAAGTACTTAGCGGATACTGAAAGAACAGCAATTACATCCTTACAGACAAGTCCAAGAGCTCTTGCAAGATGATCTACCGATTAGAGTGGATTTTTGTGAAACATTGCAGCAAAGGACAGCCCACAATCCAAATTTTTTAAAATGCATTCTTTTTACGGACGAGGCCACCTTTACGCCACAAGGTATGTTTAACTCCCATAATGCACACTACTGGTGTGATGAGAATCTACGAGTCAAAAGGGTATCACATTACCAACACTCATTTAAAGTTAATGTTTGGGCAGCAACTTTGGGTAACAAATTAATAGGTTATCATATTCTACCTGGAAATTTAAATGGTGATATGTATCTTGATTTTTTAAACAATTCCTTATTCGAGATATTAGAAGATTTAACGCTAAACGAGCGAAGATCTTTATTTTTTATGCACGATGGAGCTCCACCACACTTTGATAGAAGGTGTCGTAATTGGTTGAGTAATCATTTTCCGAATCTATGGATTGGTAGAGGTGCAGAAGCTCCGATTCATTGGCCTCCTCGGTCATGCGATTTTAACCTTTCGGACTACGCAGTTTGGTCGTATATTAAGGAAAAAGTCTATGATACAGAGGTAAATTTAAGCCAAGAATTGGAAGAAAGAATTCAATGTCAATTTAATGACATCATAGCTGATCCCCTACTGTTTAGAAGTTTAATGGAATCTTTAGAAAAAAGAAAGAATAGACTTGTGTATTCGCGAAAACGGAGGGCATTTTGAACACTTACTGTAATTGAATTTTATTTTATGTTCTTAGTCATTAATTTAATTTTCTTCTTGTGAGTTTTGTTTAATTACTAACTATTTTATACCAGCATCAATTATTACTTCATAATTTTTAAATTAAAATATTCCGAAAACGGTACACAGTATCGAGTTTTACCAAGAGTGCCTTTTTCGTGTAAAATTGAATGATGTTTAAGTTTACTTGAAATTTTGATTAATAATTATACTCTTAAAAAAGTTATATTGGCTAATACTTAGTACGATCCATGTAACTAGCGCCCTCTATGAGAATCAGATATAAAAACAAATTGATGGGATGTATCAGCTTCCAAAATATATTCGTATAAAATTTCATTATAATGTTGCCAGTAGTTTCGGCAAAATCGTAAAAAATGCGTAAAATTTTTTTTTCTTTAACGTCCTGTCTTGAAAACGGATGGCGATACAAAAATTTTTTACTGAGCAAATCCCAATTATTTTTCAGTTTTTTACCTACCCTAGAAACGGGGTTACCTTTTTTTGAAACACCCTGTATTACTTGGAATTATATTTGATGTTATAAATATTGCTAATTAATAGAACAATGATTTTTGATTGCTGCTTTTTTTGAAACACCCTGTATTACTTGGAATTATATTTGATGTTATAAATATTGCTAATTATTAGAACAATGATTTTTGATTGCTGCTTTTTTTGAAACACCCTGTATTACTTGGAATTATATTTGATGTTATAAATATTGCTAATTAATAGAACAATGATTTTTGATTGCTGATACAGTTTTCATGCTCTCCTGTAAAATCTGTTATAATGGACTTACACTTACTTACAGATTTACACTCTTAACCGACCATATTTTATATACAGAATTTAATTCACTAACCTCGTTCATTGTCCTTTTCAGGTTCAAACATAATTTAGAAAAGCATCTCTAACTATATTTAGCTGAATCGTACAAAGGAAAGCTTGGTGGAGAATCGACTATACGTATCGAGTTCTTCAATTTAGTGGTAAATAGCCACATATGACATTTAATTTCTGGAACGGAATTCAGTTTCGATTTATGCTTGTATCACTCATGCAGCCTCTTCCGGAACAACAGAAACAAAACAATAACCTTTCTGTACAATTCGGAATCCATATAGTGTGCCATGATTCTGATTAATGTGTCATTCTCGTCCTGCTTTCGCTCGCTTTAGTGTGGACGCATCTGGAAACGTTTTTTAATTTTACATTCCATCGTTGAATTGATGCAGCTCGTAATGGTGAAAGTGTCATGAAGTTTGGAATGCAATAAAATGATTAAATTTAGAACATAGATAACAGGTTAATAAATCATAAAAACGGTTTTGTAAATGTATTTATAACAATTAGACACAAGGTAAAATGAATGAGATATAATTTGTATAACTACTTGGTGGAAATATGCTGTTGTTTTTAATTTTAATAAACTTTATATTTTATTATATTTTTGTTTAGGCATATTAGAGCAAAATAGATTTTTAGTCTTCTTTTTTTAAATACCGTCTTCTTTTAGCAAAATGTAGTTGCTTTAGTTCCTTAACAAGCCAAACTGGTTACAGCGACAAAAAACTTCTAAAAAAAGTACCAATATTGCAAAGGTGAAATAATTACAATGGCCAACTAACTGTTCTAAAAGATGTTAGTGGTGACTGTGACTGTGAAAGTAGTGACAATGAGAACAGTGTATGTGATGAAGCATATGAATCTGATGAAGATCGATCACCTAAACTTTTAACTCAAGAAAAATTAAATAATTTAGTTAGAGATTTAAATTTTCCAAAGGATACTGAAGAAGTTATTGGATCCAGATTATAACCAAAAAATCTTCTAGCGACGAGTTTTACTTTTTCTTGGTATCGTTATCGTGAACAAGAACTTGTTCTCTACTTTTAAGAAAAAGGTACAATGGTTTTCTGAAATATCATTTAATCAGTGATGGAATATTTTGGAATTTTCTCTAACCCTCTATGGTACCATGTATATTTGAATATACAAATATTATCTCTGGTCTATATTGCTTTATATCGAGCTTAAAACAAAATTGGTCATTGTATATTCTAAAATACATGTCGCAGCAACTGTATTATGT
Source organism: Diabrotica undecimpunctata (assembly GCF_040954645.1). Lineage (NCBI taxonomy): Eukaryota > Metazoa > Arthropoda > Insecta > Coleoptera > Chrysomelidae > Diabrotica > Diabrotica undecimpunctata. Next base: position 22,894,744 of record NC_092806.1, on the reverse strand, counting down.
AGATTTTCTATAGAAATTCCAAATAACAGCGATAAAAAAAAATGGCAACATCGAGGAGGTTGTCTAATGACGTTGCTAGGAGGACCGCCTACTTCAGTGAATTATTTGTGGGGTTTTAGGCAGGTAAAAATAGAAATAAAATTTAGTATTTAGTCTTGTAAAGTCTTTTGAATAGCGAATCTTCGACTCGTGAGAAGAAGTAGTGCATATTTTACAACTGTATATTCAAATATACACTGTGCAATAGTGACTGCATTTTTCGGTATTTTTATTTTGATCATGGATCCAACACGTTTTTATGGCAAACAAAAGGAAACAAATATACTTTTACCAGATATTGACAGCGATCTTGATTATAGCAGCGATGATAGCATAACAGATGAAACTTATCTACCAGATATGTTACAAGGTAAGTTTTTTTCCTGCATATTGCAACTTTTTTTACTAAATTCTTGTTTCTAGATTCATCTAGTAGTGATGATAAAACAGTCGAAGGTGAGCAATTGGGTCAGCAAGCGGATTCTTCTGATGATGAAGACCGACCGCTACCTCTATCAGACCTAACAAATAATCAAATTCCCATTTGTTCAAATTATGAAAAAAAGAAAATAGTTTTGAAATGGACAAATTCAAAAAATGAGGCAGCTCAAACGTCTCATTGGGGTGCCCACCTACATAATGAAACAGAAGTGAAAACTTCCGTCCAATATTTTTATAAATTAGTGGATAAAGCTTTGTTAGATTATATAGTGGAGCAATTAAATTTGTATGCTACACAAACAGATATATCTGGAAACTTTTCTATGGATTCAAAAGATCTGGAACAGTTTTTAGGAGCATGTTTCTATATGTCACTAATATCGGTACCAGGTACTAGAAGGTATTGGAGTAATGCTTGTAGAATTTCTCAAGTCGCTGATGTAATGCCGTTACGAAGATTTGAGCAAATAAAAAAAAATTTACATTTTGCTGATAATCATCAACTACCATCAAATCCGCCAGATCGTTTGTTCAAAATAAGAAACGTGATTAAAATCATAAGGCACAATATGAAGTACATACCAATAAAGCAACATTTATCTGTCGACGAGCAAATTATTCCCTATAAAGGACGTAGCGGACTAAAGCAATATAATCCCAAAAAGCCAAAGAAATGGGGTTACAAATTATTTTGTCTTGCAGGTGCGAGCGGCATAGTATATGATTTTGAGGTTTATTGTGGAGCTCAGAAGTAACCAGATGATTAACCAGATATAAGTGCCAGCAGTAATGTTGATATTCGCTTAGCTGAACGCATACCAAAAAACCAAAGCTTTTTGCTATTTTATGACAATTGGTTTTGCAGTCCTGAGTTGCAAATAAAATTATCTGAAAATGGCATCCAGAGTTTGGGTACAGTTCGTACAAACAGGGTTCCCGAAAACAAGCTGCCAGCAGATAAAGTGCTAATGAAGCAAGGTCGAGGGAGTTGTGTGGAAAAGGTTGCTGTCCATAACAGCACAATACTCAGAGTAGTCAAATGGTATGACAATAAGGCAGTGACATTGCTAATTACATTTGCCAGTGCTTCTTCTGAAACGACTGTCCAGAGGTACGACCGTAAAAAAAAGGAAAGTATAACAATAAAATGCCGCAGTATTATTATTTTATATAATAAATTTATGGGGGGAGTGGATTTGATAGATTCTCTCTTGGCACTTTACCGAACAAAGATTCGGTCCAGAAAATATTATCTTAGAATATTTTTTCATCTAATGGACATGAGCGTCATAATTGCTTGGCTTATGTATAGGCGAGCTAGCGATGACTGTGGAATTCCTAAAAAACAACAGCTGTCTTTATATGACTTCAAGGCAGATGTTGCTCAGAGTTTATGTTGGGCTAGTAAGTTAGCAAAAAGAGGTCGCCTATCCGGCAGTACACCATCATTGGACAAAAAAAAATTAAAACTTGTGTCTCCGCAAACGCAGACTGTATTGCTGATAGAATGGACCATTGGCCCCACTATGAAAAAAAGACAGGAAGGTGTAAGAATAAAAAGAGCCAAAAAATAACAAAAGTAAAATGCACTTAATGTAACTGTTTCCTATGTTTTGTTCCAGACAGAAACTGTTTCCTAGATTTTCATCAATAGTTTTAATATTTTTTATTATTAGTAGATTATTTGTAGATATTGTGCCTGCTTTTCTTTATATTATCGTAAGAACCGTCTATGAAAAATCTGTATTGACTAAGGTATAGAATTGCATTTTTTTTTTAATAATATATGCACAATGTATATCTGAATATACACTTTTTTTTAAAGAAATAAAAACTTTTAAAAATAAATACCTACCTAAAACTAGTCTAAATTACCTTACTTTCCCATATTTACCTTAAATTTTTTTTGTTGCTGTCTAAAATGGTGTGTGCAATAGAGGGCTAAACCTACTGAATGCAGACTCTTTATAGATTCATCAAAAGCTTGTTTCAAAGCGTTGCCGGTTTACATAATGGAAAAAAATATGCTCCAATTCCAATAACCTACTCTAATATAAAAGACAATATAAATATTCGTGAATACGAGAAAAACAACTGGTTGATTTGTGAAGGAACAAATCATCTGTATTCTCCTAGGTTTGCAAAATGGACTTAGTAAAATTCCCTTATTTTCTTTGTGATTGAGATAGCAGATATAAGTCCAATCACTACTAGCTTAAGATTCCACTGCAAGATTACTACATTCGTAACATAGTTAATTAAACTCACGCTTTACATACATTTCAAATTAGGAGAATACATTGATAAAAGTTTGCCATTTAAAAAATGGCCGCAAATATTTAAAATTCAATTAACAGTTAAAATAGTTAAAATTAATTGTTGACAAAAACTGTTTTCCTTCATTTATTTTTTAAATAAAATACACTGCTCATGACGTATGTGCATGTTTTTTATATGAAATTATAGCTAATTTTTTTCTTAATATTACGATATAAGTTCGCCTGAGAAGAAATGGTCGAAAATTGGGGTGGCCAGCTGGTAAAAATGCGAAATATGAAAGATAGAATAAAAGACAGCTAGCGCACAACGCTACTGATTTGAAGTGCCAGTTATGTGAGTTTTTAAAGATAACTCCCACTTAAATGACAACTTGCCCCGAACATAGAAAGGTTCGTGGTAAATAGGACTCTAGTAGTTGAACGTGAGAAACGATAGAACCGTTTGAATTAGGTTCTTTCAAAAAGATACTACAAAGAGCTTTTAAGACTCTTTGTTTTACAAATTATCAAAAAGAACCCGCCTGAAACCGAAGGAAAGTCAACAAAGATCTGCCATAAAATATTCTATTTCGGCCTCTTTTGAATGAGTACGACCATCCGTACTTTGAGAAACCCGTGATAGTCGGTAAGTTCCAATAAAATTTGATAAGGGTAAGCAAAGCCCACCCGCAGATCTATTCGCAGATACGGCTATGAGCGTATCAGCAACAGGGGTAAAGGGATTAATAAAGCATTTACTATTTTAATTATAAAAAAAAATGTTAAAAACTCTAACATTTTTGTTTAAAATTAACTTTTTTTTCTATGGCATGATGATTCTTAGTAACTAAATGTTTTACGTCCCCCCACCCTACAAGGGTGTTTTATGGGAAACCCTGGAGGTAGGTGTAATAAACTTTTTTGCATCTTTATTAAGGTCTTAAAATGGACATTCTCGGCAAAATTAAGCTTGTTTATTGTAATGTTATGTCTATAAACATAAAAGTTACAGCGAAAAATATAATTTTAAATTTCAACTTAAACATCCTGTATCTCTCTTAATATCAATATTTTTTTATTTAAAATAATTATTCCACATCAACCACGCAGGTTTATTAGTGGGATCACAAACACAATGTTATCCCACTAATAATCCTGCTGATGTTTTAATATGATTGTGTACATTAAATAGTATAATACAATGTTATATCTCTTAAATAATTTAATACATTTAAATTTTTACCTGTCAGGGTGGATTTAAGGTAGTCTGAAATTCCATGCATTCTTCTTTGATTGTGGGACATGGTCAGTCAAGCAGGAAGTGTTTTACAGTCAATGAAGTGGAGCAGCTGTTGCAAATTGTATGACCAATTCTTAAACGGTTTATAATTACTTGATCTCGTCTACTTGTGGGGTTATTCAAAGAAGTGTTTTGGGCATTTTGATTTATTTTGTTTGCTGAAAATTTGAGAGAAAAGAGGATGTTGTTTTTGAATTGAAATTTTGGGTATGTAGTTTAGTGATAATTGTTGTCGCCTTATGTTTAGAGGTGGTTTTTTAGCCTAATCTTGTAGAGTACTAGGGGTACTAGTTCTAAATGCCCCAAGTGACAATCTCAAAGCTGTGGATTAAATAGTGGAAAGCTTTTTCAAGGTAGTTTTGCTTGCGGCATTATAACAAATGCAACCGTAATCTAGTATACTCCTAATGAGTGAAGTATTAATATTTTAGTACCTATCAGCTCCGCAAACTATTTTAAACAAAATTTTGAGCATATTTATCCTAGATTGATAGGAATGATGTAGTTTGTCGATATTCAAGTTCCAATTTAAGGTTCTGGTAAAAGTTAAACCTAGAAAATCAACTTCTGATTATTTTAATGACAAATTATTATATATCTGTTATAGTCTGTTTTTATTAAAAATTATTTATTGTGTGTTTTTTGTAGAAAAGTTAAACCCCGTTTTAACATCCAATTTTTAAGCCGAGTTGAAACATTTTGTAAACTTTTAGTTGCCGATTCTATATTGTTTGATTTAGTATAAACTACGATGTCATCTGCATAATAGTGGCATTAATATGTGCTCCAATTTCATAAATAACACTATTCATAGCAATTAAGAATAGTGTTGGACTTATTATGGAACCTTGAGGGATTCCATTGTATAATGTTCTTGTTGAGCTTTTAAGGTCATTTATCCTAATTTAGATTGATCGATTATTAAAAAAATTGTCCACAAATGCTAGTTTGTTACCTTTTTTTAAAAGCCTGGCTTATATAAAAAAAATGCACTCAGATTTTGGATAAATATTTTATTAAAGCAAGTTGGCTGAAATCGTAATATTTTTAAGGGTAAAATCTACTCTTTCTTTTTGTACAATTGCTTAAGGACCACCCTGTACATTAATTTAAATCTTTTCTTAGATTTATCCACATAATATGCATTAAAATAATTTCCCATTATAAATCCTGTTTTTCCCAAAATGAGAGTAAAAAATAATTAAAAAAAGTTCCACACTACTTTAGAAAATAATTCGTCTGTCCATTTCTTAAACATTTTAAATTTTCACACAGGTGCCCATTATGAAATGTCGTATTTACGTATAGTATCCTAAAATTAGTATAGAAAATGGCCAAAGCGCCCCTACTAAAACTTTATTTTCCATACTCAGCATCTAACGGACTGGCGTAGCGCTTGGTTCACTATACAAGAAAATCGCTCTGCTTATACTATTTTTTAGTATGCATATTCGAAATAATTTCTTGGTAGTATCTCATTCGGAACAGTGATTTTTTTCTATACATCTTACTTTCGGAAAAATATCTTAAAACAACAGAGTAAGAAAAGTGATATCTTAAGACATGAAAGTTTTCTTAAATTCTAGTTTGTCGAGTTATATTTCGTCAAGTACGCGCGACTTGAATATTCCTAAAGTTTCATTTATTTTAAATTGTAAAGTATATAAATCACACTTGTTATACAAAGATGCTCAGAAAAGTATAGTTCTTTGTTTAAATAACAATTCGTTTATTTAGTATGCGATCTGTACTCATGAAGTGCATCAATAAAAATATTTCAGAACTTTTTTGCTGTTGAGTTTTTTTAGAGGGGTCAGTTTCTTTTTAATTTGTATCTATAATAAACGGTACTTTAAAATATAATTTATTATAGGTACATTAAACAGAAAAATAAATAAAAAATTGAATATTTTGACGAAACATTAGATTTTTATTTCGAATGGTCCAGTAGTTGATCTAGAGCAAATAATAGGTGGATGGAATAGTACCAGGGTAGTCCGATAAGTACTAAGCCTACAAAAGAAAATTTTGGACAAGTGGCGATTTATTTCTTAACATAGTCTACTATTAGCTCGATACACTTGACCCAGCGATGCTTCAATTTCTTTAACTTGTCTGAAAAATACGTTTTCTCGAGATCTGCAAAGTAGGCTTTCGTGACGGCGATAACCTCTTGTTTCGACCTAAATTTCTGCTCAGCGAGTACATTTTTCAAGTTTGAAAACAAAAGAAGTGACACGGGGTCAAATCTATCCTAGAATCCTAGAAAATGGTGGCCATCACCTTGATAGTACAGTCTTTTCCTCCTTCGGGTGTCGCTGGATAAGACCCTCGGGAATGAGGGAAGGTGGTCCAGTCGCACTATCCACAGCTGTGTTTGACCGGAGCATGTAAGGATCACGGTCTGAGGTCATATAGGTCATATATGAACGCTAAGCTAGAGGGGAAAATACCTTTATTGAAATACAAACAAATGTAAATTAAAATTAAAAATCTGCAATAAGAGTTGATTAGTATTATAACCAAGAATCTGCAAAGAAAGGGTTAGATATCTTAATACTAAGAATCTGAAAATAAAGTGTTAATTAGTCTTAGAACTAAGAATCTGTAAAGAAGGTCGTTAGTTATGACACCTAAGACTAATTAATGCAAAAAGCAAAAAAAGTAAAATTTGAAAAAAAAAGATGAAAATTCCCAAAAATTTCAGGAAACAAGAGTTATTTAAAATTGTCAGATTTTTCTGGAAATGCGAAATTTGTGTTTGTCGTAGTGCCTCCGGGAATAATCAACAAAACAGTATATAAATATCAGAAAAATAATAATAATAATAATGTTATTTTTAACCTGAAAAAGAAATAAATATTTTCAAAGTCCAAAAACGGTGTATAAAATCAGAAAAATAGTTATTTTTAACCTGAAAAAAAAAGAAAATAATATTCGAAATATTTTATAAGTCCCTAAAAGAGAAAATAATGTTAGCAAAATTTAGTCTGCTAAATATGTATAAGTTATTTTCGGGCTGAAAATATTTCAGAGTCCGAAAATATAAAACAAATATAAAATTATTATAATTTTTCTAAGTTAAATTAATAACCTAAGAGAAAAATAAAAGGATACAAAAATTCGGCTAAGTCCCGCTCAGGGACTTAGTAAATCTGAAAGAGAAAACAGTTTCTACCAAAATTCTACTAAGTCGAAAATACCTGGAAAATACCAAATAATGCTTACCAAAAAAAAATCCGTCTAAGTCAAAAAGACGGATTTAATTCGAAATAAAATATTTCACACGAAATCTCCTAAGTCGAAAAGCTGAAATAAATATAAACTAAATAAAAATTCAGCACTAAGTCTAGCTCAGAGACTTAGACAAAATCCTGCAATAAAACAGTATAGGTAAAGGTAAGTAAAAGTCAAGAGTTTCTAGGAACTGAATCAACCAGAAGGTCTCTTATATGCCAAGAAGGCTGGTTCTGCGGAACCCTGTCCTGACCAGAACTATTTGTCGTTATCGTGCACCCTTATTTATTTGGAAATAATTAGGTTAACGGTTTCTGGCTCTCTGCCATTGGACCGGCACGATAGCCAATGCTCAATTTTGGATATTATCATTGGCTGCAATTATGTTGCCATTTGACCAATGATAATTCCGCAAATGAGCAGCAGTTTCGGGCAATACAATTGGCTGCAATTAAGGTTGCCATTTGACCAATCATAAAGCCCGAAGCCTGCCATTGGCGACAAGGGTCACATTTGCACATTTGAAGAGTGTTGCCACTGTTTCGACTGTTTTTTGATCCCCGATGTGTACCAATGGATTAATGCTTCATTAATAGTTACGAAAAAACATAGAAACTCCTTCGGATTATGCTTAAATAGGATCAAACACTGCTCTGAAGTGATTTCATGGTTAAGTTTCTTGTCCTTAGCGACCAAATACGACAATCATCGCGCCGACAGCTTTCTCATGCCCAAAATTTTACACATGATATATATAAAATACTCAGTGTTTTGAGATGCCTACTATCTCAGCTTCCTCGCGTACCTTCAGTCGGCAGTCTGCCTATATGATATCGTGGTATTTTGTCACATTATCCTCCGTGGTAGCAATTTTGGAGCACAATTTCGGGGCAAATAGGCGTGGTTTATAGAAAACCGACGTGCCACCACGTTGAAACTCGTACCAATTTTTGGGGGTTGCCATCAAAGGAGAAGAGTCACCGTATACAGCATCCTAACGATACCGATATCGCTCTTGTTCAATTTTTCTAAAATCTGCGGACACGATGCGCTTTTACACGCGGCCGAAAGAAAATTACCCCTTATTTACTTAAGAAAATTACTTAGAAAGAGTCCAATTTGGCTGAAATTTTAACATTAGCCATATACGAGAATGTATTGCCCAATATTAGATTGTTCCTGAGATAGTGGCGCCTTCGGGCGGTAAGTCTAAGTACTTATCGGATTGCCTACGTATGCATAGCTGCGGTAAGTAATATAATGGATTTCTCAGATTTGTTAGTTTTGATACCGTAATGAATGTCTATCCTTTCGAACTGTGTAGTTTTTACTACCATATTGTTAGCTACAGCAAATTCTACTAATCGTAAACCATTATCGTTAATGTAAGTAAATGTAATTTATAATGTATGTACTGTCTTTTGTTTTGTAATCAGTAATTTCCAGAAAATTTAATAATCTATTATTTGTTCGTTTAAAAAATTTCGATTCTAAAAAAACAATTTTAGTCAGTTTTACCTCAATTTCCATATTTTCAGTGATCAATGAACTATTTTCCAATCTAAAATACCGCTACACAAAATAGATCAAACACCAATTGTATTAACCAGATATTGTTATACAAAGACCACTTTCAACTGCAAAATTGGTTTTACTGAATTCATAAAATAATTTAGTAAAAATTATTTTTTACGTTGTAAATAAAATCGAGAAAACAACTTAAGCATTTATAATAGACATAGGTTTACTATTATTTCTATTTTAGTACATATTTCCGTATTTATATCGACAACTAACAATATGTGTCAACTAATTATATGCAAATTTTATATTTGTGAGTACTTTAGTCACTTTCCAATCCAGCAAACCATGCATCCACACATTGGGGGTAAATTATTAACATTTGGACTAATTAATGATGTGCTATTTTTATTTTGAATAATTTTGGATTATAAATTGGTGTAAAATAAATAATCTACATATGCGAAAGAGATATTAAAAGTATATTGGGATATCGTTCTAATAAAGGAAGAATAGATTAGATTTTTCTTATGTACCAAACAATTGTGCATTATTTCCGATGTGCTTAAAGCATAACAAAGATCTACATATTTTGTTTGTAGATTTCCATAAAACATTCGATTGGCTATGAAAAAATGAACTGGCAAACATAATGTAAAGCTTTGAAGTACCGCTGGAACCCATAAGACCTGTAATGATTATTTTGGGAGGCTCTCAGAAAAAGACGTAAGGGAAGAAAATTAAGTTGATTTTTTCGATAAATACAGGAGTATACAGGGTGAGTCATGAGGAAATTACATACTTCTACCATATGTAGAGTCCCTCAGGGAGCATATCATGTGGCCACTAAAAAATGTCAACTCATCTTCTTTATTAATTAACAGGGTGATTTGTGTAATTGACCATTTATTTCATTTTACTGTAGTGTTTATACGGCTCATTTGATTTTTTTAATTTTTGCATGATACAGTACACTACTATCAAGCATTCGACTGGTATTAGCTAAACTAAAAAATTCCAGGACTGGCTTTGGAAAAATTAATTTAGGGATTCGTATTAAATATTGCACCCTGTATATATATTTTTTAAAATGCAATAAGTGATTTTCAAACTACATAAATAGCCAATGAAAACGACATATGCGACAATGTTGTCGCACTTTTATTAGATTTTTAGTGAACGATCAAATCTTACCAAAAATAGAACAACCATAATGAAGTATCAAATTATAAGGTATTAATTTAAACAAATGTTATAAATTTCAAACATTTTAATTAAAATGAGTTCCTACAACATAATCTAATACGTAGAAAATTGACATCTTTACTGTCACTTTGTATTATCTCTACGATAGAATCAATTGTTTTTCAATTTTAAATTTTTACTCATAGATCGTATTGGGGCATTATTTTCGATAAATAATAAATTAAATTGATTAAAAAGCCAAACCTCTTGTATATGTTAGTTTTTGTTGATTGTAAATGATTAAAATTTTATGTCAAATAATAATACATTGCATCAACTGTACTAAATAAAAATAAATCTAAAAAAGTTTAAAATGAAGGTTGGCGTTGACCGTTTGACGTTTCTTTATATTTTATACCCATTGTCATTATCAATTGTTATTTATATGTACAAGAATACATATTTCTTCTGTCATATCTACGTTAAGTAAATTGTGTTAGTTTTGGTAGAGCTTTTGTTACTTTCGTTCAAAATGCCACATCAGTTTTCGACCACAGGATATGCAGACATAATATTTGTTTATGGATTCTCTAATGTGAATGGTAGGGCTGCTAGTAGAGAATATCGCAGGAGATTTCCTAATCGTCGAACTCCCAGTCATCCAACATTTGGGTCAGTTTTTAATTATTTGCGAGAAAATGGCAGTTTTCCTAGTGGAACAACAGAGCGACATGTAGATGAAGCGCAGGAAGATGACATTATGGACGCCGTTACTATGAACCCTACAATAAGCACTAGACAACTAAGTCGAGAACTCAATGTTACTCAATCAAAAGTAAGTAGAGTCTTACAAAAAAATAATCTATACCCATATCACATTCAAATGGTTCAGCGACTACATGCTGGAGATGAGATCGATAGGTTGGAATTTTGTAGATGGATTAACAATAATCGACCAACGCTATACAGGACAGTATTTACAGATGAAGCCCAATTTACCAGAGACGGGATAAATAATTCACGAAATTCACATGTGTGAGAAAACCTTAACTGAGAACGTCGTTCTCAGTTAAGGTTTTCGGTTAACGTGTGGATTGGTGTCATAAATAACCAATTAGTAGGTCCTCACTTTTTTGATGGTCCTTTAACAGGGCAGGTCTATTTGAACTTTCTACAAAATATTTTGCCGAATTTGCTTGCCAACGCGAACGTTGCTATCCGAGGGATGTATTTTCAGCATGATGGGGCACCCCCACACTTTTTACTGGCAGTGAGACAACATCTCAATAATGTTTATGGCAACAGGTGGATAGGACGTGCAGGTCCTATTTCATGGCCTTCAAGATCCTCTGATTTCAATCCCGTTGATAACCATATTTGGGGACGATTGAAGCAACTAGTTTAAGCAGTGAATATTAATAACCGACAACAATTAATTGATAGAATTATACATTGTTGTAATACTATTAGAAACGATCCCCAGAGTATCCGTCAATTCAATACGTCAATTAACAATTCGGCAACAAAAATGTGTACAGGCTGCAGGGTTCCATTTCGAAAATCTATTTTGAATTATTTTTATTTCGTTACCATTATTGTATCTTTTCCAGTTCTAATTTATGGGTTTATCATAACTATGTACATATTTTTAGTTTTTTTTTAAATTGTTCTTCGTTATTGTTAGTAGTTACTGTTTTTTGTTGTGCAGTGACTCAGTTTATCATTTCAATTAAAATGTTTGAAATTTATAACATTTGTTTAAATTAATTACCTTATAATTTGATACTTCATTATGGTTGTTCTATTTTTGGTAAGATTTGATCGTTCACTAAAAATTTAATAAAAGTGCGACAACATTGTCGCATATTATGTCGTTTTCATTGGCTATTTATGTAGTTTGAAAATCACTTATTGCATTTAAAAAAAAATACATACAGGGTGTAATATTTAATACGAATCCCTAAATTAATTTTTCCAAAGCCAGTCCTGGAGTTTTTTAGTTTAGCTAATACCAGTCGAATGCTTGATAGTAGTGTACTGTATCATGCAAAAAATAAAAAAATCAAATGAGCCATATAAACACTACAGTAAAATGAAATAAAGGGTCAATTACACAAATCACCCTGTTAATTAATAAAGAAGAGGAGTTGACATTTTTTAGTGGTCACATGATATTCTCCCTGAGGGACTCTACATATGGTAGAAGTATGTAAAGTTCCTCATGACTCACCATGTATAGTAGAAGCCACAGTTAAAATGCAGTGTTGGTCTTAAGGCAAGCAGCGATGTCATCCAGGTCAGCACAGTGGTAGGTGTGTGGTAGTTTGGCGATAGACTGAGAAATCAGGACCGTACGCGCTTCGTTTCAAAAATCTTTACTCATTAACTTAACTGAGTTAAATAAGAGAATAAACAAAAAAAATTAAAATGAAATTAACATCTTTATCAACGTCTGTTATACCTTGCATTTATAGAAGGTTCAGATTAAAGCAGAAATCTGAATTGCGTTTCGAAACTATTTTACGGATTAAAAAAAAAATTAATTCTGCCTGTGCCTATATACATAAAATATATAATACATCGTTAGTACTTATAGACATATTATATACAAAAAAATGCAAGTATAGCACCCTATACGACACGATAAATATATATACATAAAATCATAACTGAAATGTACTGTACGTACAGTACTAAAAAAACAAATGAGCATTAAATCTGAGATATTTCTCGTTAATTAATACTAATTATTACTATATTAATTATCATCGGTTCAATGTCTTTTTACAAATTGTCCGCCGCAAACATTTTTTCTTTTACTTTCTTGACGTGGTTCACATAATTATGCCACTGCTCTTAAATTACGCGTTAATAAGCTTTTTTTATCAACTGTTCTACCGTTTTTCTTTAAAATCGACGTTGTTTGAAGCCACATACCTTTTCACTTAACTCCCACATCATCTTAATTGCGTTCAGCTCGGAATGGTAAGGCGGCGGTCTCAAAATCTTAATGCTATATTTTTCCACAATATTTGTTTCAATTTTGTACTTGTATTCGTCTCTAAATGCGACCGCAGTATCCAGTAATTCACTTTTTAGGTAATCTTTTTCGAAGAAAATGTTCTTTTTGATTAGCCAATCCTTGATTTGTCTTTTATTCCACAATTTTTTCGGGAAATCAAATTTGCGGGAATGGTATAACGCGTTGTCTAAAATGACAACGTTTTCTTTATCTTTCGACAAGTGTGGAATTATCGTCTTCTCAAACCATTCTTCATATAAATTCCCGTCCATTACGTCGTGGTGGTTAGCGGTTCCCTTCTTGGCCAAGAAAGTTAATTCGGCCCATGCCACAAAACCAGTTTCGCTTTCAGAATGAAGAAGAACAAACCGAGGACCTCTTTGGGTTAGAGATTTCAGTCTAGTAGAGAGCCTTTTTATGAAGGCATCTAGTGCATTCTTGATCGTTGTGTCCCTCCATTCCTTTTTGGCTGAAGCACCGACGTTTGTCCAAGACTTATCGGTATAAACAAGGTTTACATTATCCTACCTCCTCCATGTTGCTACTTGTCTGAGATACTTGTGTCTTCAGGATATGATATCTTTTCTTTTCATCATTATTAAATTTCGACCTCTTTTTTTAACATATTTATATATTTAACATATTATATCTTTTTTTAGCCATATTTGAAACCTATGTCATTTAGTAACCTATGAAATGTGGGTTTTAAAAAAGCTGGTAGGTCCTCATCATCCTTTACTTTGTTGATTATGCTGCCCACGATTGGTGGTATGTTTTCCAAAAAGAAAAGAAAGTCTGCAACTATAGACCTATTACCTTACTACCGGTTTTATCTAAAATTATTAAGAGACTTATAAAAGCGTTGTATGTCCTTTTTCATTGAAAACATCATTTTATCAGTCAGTTTGGCTTTTTATCTAATAAATGTACCAGTGATGCTATGTTTTCTGTACATGCGGTCTATCAAGCACTACAGTCTGTCTCAAACCCTTCTATCAGTGCGTCACTAATTTTGACGTCATATAGGATTTTAAGAATGTCAAAAATTATTGCATGACATTTTAGTTAAATCTGACAGTTGAAGGATCGTAATCGGCTAAATATGAAAAGGTTATATTTTGAAAATGTGGAGTAAAAACTTAAGAATTCAATTTTTTTTTAATTTACATATTAGAGGTCCCGCCCTGTATAAAAATTTTTATTGCGCATTATATTGGAACGGCAGTTTGTCATAATTCCTATTCTATACATTACAAGAAAAGTGCTTAATTAGCTAAGATTTATTTATGTATTTATTATTATTTATTACAAACACTACGGCTAAAATGTATAGTATTTAAACTACTAATATGAATATTTTTTAGAATAATTTAAAACTTATTTCACGAACGGCAGAACCTGATAATAAAGTTGTCCCAGCCTCTTTTTCTAATTGAAAATAATTTAATAATTTTAATATTAGTCTTTGTTCATTCTCGGTATATCTCGACATATCTAAAATATTTTTATGACAATAAATACAAAATTAAATTTTCACCGTAAAATGTCTGAAAATACTAACCTGGAATGGCAATTATCATTTTATCAGTTGACATTGTCAAAGTACTGTCACTATCGAGACCATCTGCGTCAAATTAAATCTATGCGCATCATTGATTGGATATCTATTTAACGTATTCTAAACTCCAACCAATTATATATCCGTAAGTAGATCCGCTTTAATATGCAAATACCCTTAAACGATATATAATTTTCTAAGTTCTATGTATAATAATCACAGACTCACGTTTTTTTCTGTTACTTCTAGCTTAATGCGTTAGAGAGAATTCAATCAACTGTGACGCACTGAAAGAAGGGTTTGGGATGAACTATAAACAATAATCTTTACACTGCCACTGTTTTTTGTGACTATGCTAAAACTTTTGATTGTCTAAATGACATTTTAATAAAAAGAACTACATTTCTAAGGAATTTAAGGTATTTCTTTTAATTGAATTTAATCTTACTTGAGGAATATGAAACAACTAGTTAAAGCAAATGATACTGACTCTAACCACAAAAGCATTGTATGTGGAGTACCACAAGGTTCAGTATTGGGTCATCTACTTTTCCTTATCTTCAGAAATGACATCACTAACTTAAAAATCGATGGAAAATCGATTGCACGATAATATGCCACGACCTTTAAGGTCGTGCACGTTGCGTTTCCAGCACATAGTGTTTAGTTTCCAAAAAATATAATTTAAATGGTTTTAAATATTAACAATGCTCACTGTCGGGAACATAGCGTTTCAGACACTTAACGTTTCCCTTCAGTTTATTTGAAAACATTATTTTACTGATGCTGGCGGCTACGTAACGAGTCGTAACCGGTTGGTATGGATAACGTGAATTAGATGTCCGTCGTTTTCCCCCCTTTGTTTATTTATGTATTTGTTTGATTTTGATATAGAGTATTTAAAAACATAATTTTCGCGGCTATTTTGTCATTTATGCATGTGTTTTTATTGCTTTGTGACAATTAATCACGAAAGTGATAAACAATTAGGACTTTTGTACGGAAGTGATACCTCTTCTTTTTAAAAATACTTTTTGGTTTGATATGTATGGCTTCGTTAAATGTAGTATTTTGTTTTTTAGCTAAAGGTGAAATTAAATTTAAAACAAGTTTAAACTGAATCCTATTCATTCTAAAATATCCATAATATTTTTCATCGTCATCAATTAATTCTCTGTATAAAGTCCAGTATTCACATTCCTTTTTTCTTTCTCTTAGCATTGGATGTACTTCAAACCTTCTCTTTAACACAGTTTTTCATTCTTCATCGTTAAGTAGAAGAGCAATTGCACATAATTTTTGTCGAGAAAAGCCAAACTGAAACGTTCTATGTATGAAAATGTGAACGCGCAGCCCAATTGCTGGAGTGAAAACGCTACGTGCCGGAAACTATACGTGCACGATAATATGCCGCAACCTTTACATGTTTTTCCAGCAAGAGCTAATAATGACTACTCCACCAGAAATTCAAATTTATGTGTATTTACCGATCCCGCCCACTGTCCACAATATTATACAACCATCTTCGTTTGCAACTTAAATCTACAACTTCTTTTCTTAAGTTCCGTAAGTTGACAAAAGCCTATCTATCTGAAAGACCATAATTATGCAGTGAGATATAAAGAAGGGATGTTATTTTGATAATAAAACGTTTTTAATTTAAACATGGTGCTACAACAAACATACACTGATTCATTTCAATGCAATTAATCGTAGAGTATGTTACGTATTAATTTTATTTTATGTACTTCCGCTATATGTATTTACTACTAAGAATTTTAAAGCTAAATATATAACCAAACTAATAAAACTAGCGGGAAGTCCCCTTAATTCAATAATGTTGTATTTTTGTGACAAGTAATAAATCTTTGTAAGTTTTCAATACTACTGTGGCTAAGAAAAGAGATAAGTGATAGATGACTCGATCTGTCTCTTGTGTTATCTGCAAAGCCGACATTGGACTGACGTTTTATAGATTATACTGCTACATGATTATTCTTTCCCTTTGCCCTATTTACTTCGTCGAACAAAAAGTTTTTCACTGAAAACTAGTGCATTATAACAAAGTTTGCGACTTCTGCCACCACTTTATTTTCCTCTTGACGTTTTCGATGAGGTTTTTTAGAGTTTCAAGTTTTCACAATGATGCAATAAAAGTTATCGGTATCAATACTTGGTTGTATAGATACGATTTCTGCGGAAGGTGTTAAAAAAGTTACATAAGCTTCCTATATATTTATAGTGTATCCATTTATTTCTAAAATAATTTTTATTTTTGTATCATTTACGACGTTTTTCTTTCTGTATCATTTTAAAAAAATATAGTTTTATATAAGGAATGAATGTATATGTTTATATTTTTTTTATTTAAATTAACGTGTCTCGACGACGAGGTCAATGACACGATGACAGTATAATACAATATAAGGGTATTACAAAATACATTTTTACGTTTGACAATACACAATACATAATACAGAATACTAATTTTTTACAATATTAACCGTTATACATAATTACACTTACAATTACAGAGTTTATAAAGCACTTAAATGGATATTTCAACAGACTTGCATATTTCTCAGTTTAATTCAACATTTCTTGTACATTATCGCCCAACTGGTGTTGTTTTGTTTAAGTAGAAATATTTGGGCATTCTTTAAGAAAATGCTTGACGGTTAAGGAACTGTGGCCGCATGCAGGTGGATCGGTAGATGCCATGCGAAAGCCATGTATAAGCCGAGTGTGTCCAACTCCTAATCTTCTTAGACTAACCTTGTGTCTTCTGGGCATAGGTGGTAGCTCTAAGGACATTATAACTGGTTGTATATCGTGTAAGTGGTTGGAAATTGTGTTCCAATTAGCTTACCATTTGTCATATATACGCTTTTTGAACATTTTTTTAATATCATTCATAATTGTCGCCACCGCCTAGGAAAATTATACCTGTTCTAAATACCGTTGTAAAATTTTAATAAAATAATAATCATTGATAAAGAATGGATTAGAGGATAAGTTTTTACACAAATCGAGTGCCGTCAATAGTTCCTCTAAGGTAAATCATTGATGAAGAATGGATCAGAGGCTGTGTTTTTACACAAATCATGTGCCGTCAATAGTTCCTCTAAGGTAAATGGTGTGTTAATAAGATCGATTTCTTGTGCAGTTTTTATTGAGGAGAACTTTTAAGTTAATGTGCCTGAATATATTAGGTGAGTATTGTCTTTTGGATTTTTGTTCAAACGCATCAGCTAGTAAATTGGTAATTCGTTGTGTGTCATTGATAACGTTGTTTTGATAACTTATACTTTGAATACCGAAACTTGTCTTACGGCCCTGTATTTGTCATATTTTCGTCCATACGTGGACAGAAGGGGTCTTGGTGACGAAGTATATTCTCTCCATGAAATTATCCTCTTTTCTTTTAGAACGTATTTTGCTCTGGCCTTTAGCTTTTTAAATTGCACAAAATCTTCGTTATTTCGAGTTCTTCGGTACCTGTTTTAGAAGTATCGTGTATAGGTTGCAGAAGTTTTGCCAATATGTAGTTCAGCTGCAGAGATTCTGCAGTGGATCAGAACGTTCAAGATTCGTCTACGTCATCAGAAAGAGACAAAAGTGGAAGTTTTTTCGAAATACGAGCAAAAGCTAATCCAATCTGCATTGGCAATTCGCCATTTGGGTACATGATAATTGCTTGATTTATTTTCGCTATTGGAAATCAGAATTGGAAAGTGATTGCTATCAAACAGACTGTCGAGGATATGCCAGTTTAGTAGGGATGATGACTTTGGGCCAGAAAAGCTCAAATCAATTGAGAAAAATGTGCCAAAAGATATTTTAAAGTAAGTACCTGATCCGGTGTTTAATAAACAAGTGCTAGAACAATTTAATACGATTTCAATGACTTTTCCCCTTCCAAATATTTTATTAGTACCCCACATAATATTATGTGCATTGAAGTCACACACAGGAAGATAAGGAGTGGGAAGTTAATCGATTAGTTCATACAGTTCCACTTCTGAAATTTTGTAATTTGGTAGTACGTAAATGCTACATACCGTAATTCGGCTGGACCACCAGATGGAGAAAACGATTGCTTCAATGCCAGTAGTGAGTATATGATGTGTAGAAAACAGATCTCTGGAAACCAAAATTGATGTGCAGGCACTAGTTCCCAGTTAGTCCTTTTTTAAAAAATCATAACCTTTGTAATTTTTAAGTAGTCCAACTTTGGTATCTTTAAAGTTTGTCTCTTGTTAACATATAAAATCTGCCACTGTTTCTGCGATCAATTGTTGGATTCTTTAATATCTTGGATAGAATCCGTCACCATTCCATTGAATTAATATGAAAGTAACGAAGTAATTAAAAGGTAGATTTTTAAGACTTTTGTGGTGTATTTGAGACTCATTAAATACCCATTAAAGAATGGAACATGTGATAAGTTTTGTATTATTTATTAAATGTTCATAATTACAGAATATGATGAAATACATGACGTTATAAAAAATGTTCGAACTGCAGCCCTTGCTGTATTTGACAGTAACCCAAACGTTGTACAAATTCTTGTTGAACCTTGTTTATTGTGTCTTGAGAAATATTGTTTATTGCTGTCCGAATTCTCTGGTGCAATTCTTGAACATTTGCTGGTTTCGTTTGATACACAACATTCTTCAAATGGCCCCACGTAAAACAATCCAAAGGATTAAAATCTAGTGACCTCGCTGGCCATTCAATAGGTCCACGTCTACCAATCCACCTGTTTGGAAAAATTTCATCTAGGTACCTTCTAACATTTACAGCATAATGTGGAGGTGCACCATCCTGTTGTAACCATAAACTTTCATCAAAACCTCCAGGATTAGGTCTGCTGGGAAACAAATTACGTAAAGTAGGTACGAGATACCCCCTTAAAAACTCAAGGTACGTTGCCCCGTTTAAATTACCTTCGATAAAGTAGGGTCCGATGATTCCATTTCGAATAATTGCAGCCCATACATTTACCTTTTGCGAGTATTGCGTATGATGCTCACGCATCCTGTGGGGGTTTTCTTTTGCCCAGTATCTACACGTCTGACGGATAACCTCGCTATTTAACGTGAAAGTGGCCTCATCAGAAAAAATAATGTTTTGCACCAAAAGAGGGTCTCGGTGGCAGTTATCCATCATTGCTTCTCAAAATTGCATTCTTCTATCGGGATCATCTTCGTTTAATTCCTGCACAAGTTTGATTTTATAAGGATGCCATTTTTCAAGCTTTAATAGTTTGTGTACCGTTGTTTTGCTAAAACCGATATCGCGACAAACTTTACGCACAGAAGTGTGCGCATCCTCTTCAAAACTAATTAAAACATCTTTTTACTTAGTTTTTTTCTGTATCAGCATTTGCAGAGGACGACCTGATTTCCGTGAATTTTCAACCGTACCAGTTTCATGAAATTTCTTTTCAATCTTAGTGACTGTTGCACACTTCCATCTGAGTTCCCGATCTGTCTCCATACCCAATCATCATAAGTATTTCAATTCTTCACTCTATTTCTTCCATTCCATTTCTACTTCAAATTAAATCTAAGTAATAATTAAAATATTCACAAATACCAAAAATATTGTAGAACTAAACTGTCACTGAACATCAATAAATTAGTAAACAAATACTGAGATTTAATAAAAACATAGCCTACTGTTTCTTTTAAATTGATAAGAAATAATTTCTTTCATATTCTGTCCGCTAGACAATAAGTATTTTTGATATTGTTAATTTAACTAACGCGTTACTTTATGAGCAAACAAAAAGCTATTGTATTTTTGTCCACCCTGTACCAATTTGAATCAACATGTGATACATTTTTGGAATCAGCTCATCAAGAGTAATCCGAAAATTGAGACAAAATGGGGGTGTTCCATTTAATATATTGTTATATATATATATATATATATATATATATATATATATATATATATATATATATATATATATATATATATATATACATATATATATATATATATATATATATATATATATATATATATATATATCTGTATGCCGGAGGTAAAGGGCACTATGTCACAAATTTGTAATTTTACAGAAGCGTTTTAAGTTTATTTTTGTGTTTGTTTATTCACAGGATGTATGTTAATACACATTATGTCACAAACCCTTGTCTAATTTATTCTTCAGATTATTATCTTTCAAAATTGTATTATTTAAAACACATATTTTAATAATAAACTTGATTTATTTTTAATAAAAAAAAATTAAAACACAATGTAGTGGACATAGTGCTGTTTACCTCTTCAAGATCTTTTGGGTCATAGTACTAGATGTATACTAAAATGCATTATACAAGGTTAAACTTTAATTTGTTTCTCCTTCATGACAAACATTACAGGGTAAAGTGTAAAACTTAATATTTGTTTACATTTAACGATCGGGATACTGTTAGAATACTAAAAGAAACATAATGTATATCCCTCATGCATCAAAAACTTCTTCTTCATCATCTTCTGGGTAATCACTAGCGTTGTTAGATGTAGGTAATTTTTTATAAAATTGATGACATACAGATGGTAAATATGGTAGCAGTGATATTAAGTCATTGAACTTTTGGCGAGAAATCGGTAATAAGTCATTAGTGATAGGCAGTAGAACTTCTGGCCATGTAATTTTTTCACTTTTTCGAAATCGTATCATATCAAGTTGTTTGAAATTATTATCATCAAAAGAAGTTTTAAAAAATAGCTTTCCTATAGCCTCTCAACGAACTTGAAGATGAACACAGGCAGACATTAATACACGCTGTTTTTCAGTGTCAAGTTTTCTTAAGACAAAAGGAGCTTCTTTTCCGACAGATAATGAGTTGAATTGCTTGAAGTCCTCACATTTCATATTGTGTACAGTGTATTTAGTAGTTGTTGCCAATCCCAAGGAGTCCGTATTGTCATGTTTGGCACTCTTTTCCTTTTCCTTTCAATGTGACCATATACAGTGTCTGCTTCCATATGAGTATGGCCCTTTAACAAAAACTTGTGATCTATTTGCGGGAATTTGTGGGAAGGTCTTCAAAATCCAGAAATATGCCATAACAATAAACGTATTTTTATTTTGATCATAACAGTTTGACCATTTTAATAAATACGAAGCCATTTCTTTTCTGTCACGAGCTGCTTTACTTTCATCCCACATCATGTAGTGTACTGAAGAGTCGAAGGAATCATAAATCGTAAAATTAAATGTCCACAATTTTCTCTTATAAAAACTGATCTTAGAAGTGCTTACCTACACCTTTGTAATCAAAGCTGATGATACTGCAATGTACACAGAGGTATAGGGTTTCATGTCCACATGGTGCCCTCTGCCTCTAAATAAAATGTGACATGATACTTTTTTTAAAGTGCTTATCTTCGTTATTTTATAACGTAGGACATAGTGCTTTATACCTCTGTGTGGAGAATTAAAAGTTCATTATAACTGCAGTTTAATCTCAATATTGACAAAAATGGACATAGTGCCCTTTACCTCCGGCATACAGATATATATATATATATATATATATATATATATATATATATATATATATATATATATATATGTATATAATTTAATTACACAAAGTAGGAACGGTGTATTTTTCTGGTGTATTGTTTCTTTAAAACTAAGTTTCACATGGATAAATCTGGTACTTTGTAAGTCAGAATTCCTCTAAATTCGCTGGTCTTTTCATACAGTGGGTTGTAAATAATTTACGCGAATACACAGGCTTGTTTCGCGACGTAGAAATTTTCCGCAAAACATCAGCTTATTTTAAGTTTAGGGACATCAGAGGGCGCAACAAAAGTAGTGGAATTCCGCTTCGAATTCATCAAAAGTCAAAGACTACTCGATAGGATAGAAGTGCAATTACAATTAACGATTTGTCAGTCAGAGATGTTTCAAATTCGTGAAAGCTTGCTCTAGCTTTCCAATTGGCTAAGAGCAACGGGCTTTGATCCTTTGAAGTTATGCCGAACAAACGTTAGGCAACCGTGTAACTGTATATAAGTGTATTCATTCACTGTGTGAATTGAACATGTACATGTTTCAACATGTCGGCTGGGTTGGTTTCTGTAGAAGCTTTTATGTGCGGTTGGAGCGGGTTAGAAAATAAACTGAAATTTAAAGTTTAAATGACATGTGATTTGTCCTAAAATTTAATGTTATGGACGGTTTATAATATATCTATCCGAAAACTTCAGGGTAAAACTTCAGAAAACTTCAATTAATTTAACAAAAAAAGCAAAAATTATAAATTTTGTTAAGAAATTGAAGGGTAGAAGAAAACCTGAATTTTTATATTTCACTAAATATTGTTCGTATTATTTTCATGTAAATTTGTAGTTTATAGCGTTTTCCTTAATTAGTACGATAAATAAACCCGTACCTTTTGATTTCCAGTTCATTACCAAGTATTAACTACGGCTTTTATATCAATTATCCATGTAATCATATTTAACTCTCTGTTTATTTCCAGTAACACAGGGATATCATTAATATTTTTGTGTGGTTAGTAGTAGTCAGAGTCGAATATTTCGGATCAATTGACCATCGGGAATTTGTACGAAATAACAATTTGTGTAATAATGAAACTATAAACAGTAATTAATTTTATTACGATTTTAAATATTTATATTTGACCGCGGAGTCCAAATAAAGCTTTTAATTGATTTTTGTTAATATTAGACCAGAAATACCTTTGTCATGTTTGTAATTTTGTTTGCTATGTATTAAACAGTATAGAAATATTTTTAATAAATCTATTTTAATATTTTGTTTATTTATTTTTATTAAAATTAATGTGTTTCGGCTGCAAAGACCATTACCAATATTGTGTACAATAATTACAAAAAGCACATGTTACTAATTGCTACAGTTAATCTATAAGCTTAGAACCTATGACTAAATAATACAACAGTTTTATCACTAAGTTGTAAGTTAAAGGTAAAGTACATGGAAAACAAGGGGTCATATTCTGTTGAACAACTGAATGACTTTCAAGAAACTAATTAAGTTAATGACTTGATCGGGTGAGTTTAGAACGTCTTTGATATTTGACTTAAGCATTCTGTGTTTTGCGTACCGGCGACACTCGATCAGGATGTGTTTCACAGTTAATACACTTGAGCAGATTTGGCAATAATTGGGCTTCGGCTCGGACTTCATTAAGTATTCATGTGTGAGTCGGGTACGTCCTATTCTTAATCTTTGGATGACAGCTTTTTCTTTTCTAGAGATTGTTGGAAGTTCAAATTTTTTAACAGTCTGCCGGATCTCATGTAATGCACTGTTGATTGTGTTCCAGTGGGTTTATCTGGTATGATACTATTGTTGCTTAAATATTTGCTTTAGGTGATTACGGAATTGAATATGTTGGGCTTTTGAGGATTGACTGTTTACTCAAGAAGCTTGTTTGGCTGCTTGGCCTGCTTTTTCATTACCGGTGATGCAGATATGGGATGGTAGCCAGATGATCGTGGTATTTACACCTTAAAAAGCGAGTGCACTGTAAATTCTATGGATTTCTTGAACTAAGGGATGCTGAAAGTATAGACTTTTTATCGAGTGTATTTGATTTTATTATTTCATTATTCATCATTTTTTGGAATTGGTTCTTGCTTATGATTTCTTCTAAGTGTTGCCCTATAAGAAGGTTTGAGGTTTCATGTTTACTGTATTCTAATAGAGAAGTGATTGAATGTGGGATTGGTATATTCCAAGGCGGAGTATCCGAGATTGGGAAGTGATGTGTTTTAGTAAGGTCGATGGTTTTTCTTAGCGTTAATTTGTGGATGTCTATTATTGATTGGATCCTTTGCAAGGTCTACACAGGCGCTGTTGAAGTAATTAAATGATAGACTGAATTGGATGGATTTGCAGACACGGAAGCAACATAAGATTGAAGAAGATACTCTCGTCGAATTCAGAGGTGGTTCATTAGCCTTGCAGTAAAGGCTGTCTATGGGACTAGATTTATAAGCGCCTAAGCAAAGACGAAAAGAAGTGTTATGCACAAAGTTCAGTAGCTTTAAGTCACATTTTGATGCAGACATGTATATGAAGCTGCCGTAGTCCAGTTTCGAGCGGATTAAAACTCTATATATGTATTAAGTAAGATGGTTTCGTCCGCACCCCATGTGTACTTTGATAGTGCCTTGATGATATTGAGTCTCTTCATTGCATTGCCCTTTACTACACTAATATGCTGTTTCCAAGTTAGCCTACTGTCAAACGGTAAACCAAGTATTTTGTGACGAGTAACTAGTTGCAATGAAGTTCCATTAAGGGTGATAATTGGACTTTGGCTGCAGGGTCTTCTGCTAAACCGTATTAATTCCGACTTAGTGGTTAAAAAAGCTAATCCGTTTTTTTTGGATCATTCACTAAGTTGATTTACAGTGGTCTGGAGCACTAGCATGTGGCAATTGTACTATTTCCCTGACAATATAAAATAAGGTCATCTGCGTATATTAAGTGCTTGACTTATGAACAAATACTGGAACAAATATCATTTATTCCTAAAATGAACAGTGTTGTACTGAGTCCTGAACCTTGTGGGAGATTATTTGGTCCGAATGTCGCCGAAATTTCCCCATTTGTTTTCACTTTGAACATTATTTGTTGTAAAAAGGTTTTTATGAAGGAGTAAATATTTTCTGTTATCTTGTGAAGCTTTTCAAGGATGGCTTGAGAGATTTGAGACAGATTAGAGAGATAGGTCTGTATGATTTTGTTAGGTTTGAAGGTAGATCAGGTTTTTTTTATTGGTATAATAATTCACGCCACAGTCTGGGTAATTGTTGAGTATGCTATATCTTGTTGTTATAAAGATTTAGCAGTGTAGCGACGCTAGAATAAGATAAATTTTTGATGAATACAATTGGGATATTGTCTGGTCCAGCGGCGGAGTTCGTACAAGAGGATAGTGCAAGTGCTAATTCTTCTTGTTTATTTTAATAAGTTGGTTTATACTCATTATATTTTTTGTTTCCAAGTTAAATATTTACCTTTTTTGTGTTGTTTTTTGGCTTTTGTTTAGAACTTTTAGCCATGTAAATACATATAAATATTAATTGAAAAAGACTGATGTGTTTTTTCCGTTTATAAATCATAAATATAACCATAAACATTATTATTGCTATATTTTTCAAGTAAATCACAGCTTCAAAACTGTTTGAAATAATATTTGCAGACACTTTTTAAAGTCACGGTCAAAAGTTTCTTACTATAATAGACACATTTAGTAAATACATCCAATTATACCCACTTTCAGCTTTGACAAGTACTGAAATAGTAAGAGCGTTTCTAACCTTCACGACACATCATGGAATTCCTGATTTTGTATCTATGGACCGAGACGTAGTATTCAAAAACTTTGTTGCCCAAGAATTCTTCGACATATATAAAATAAAAACTCATTATGTTACTACAAATAGAACCCATTAAAAAGGATCTATAAAGAGAATTCATTCTACTCAAATAGAACAAATAGAATACCTAAGAAAAATAAGAATCATATCAGATGGAAAAATTGATATTTTAAATTAAATGTCTTATGCTATTTTAGGATATAATATCTCAATACATTCCGTAACTCAACAAAAGCCTATAGATATTATTAATGGACCATAACAATGGAAAAATATAGAGATATGAAAAAACTCTTGCAGGTTCCTAATGACAACGACGATGAAGCCCCCTGGGCCTTCAACAAGCCGAGACTAAAGAAATCATCTTAACAAATCTTGAAAAACAATCCCGGAATACTCCCTTATAAATTAGGCACTGCAAAGATTAAATCCAGTACTCATTCATTTATTCAATATGTCAATTTAGAACCAATTCAAAAAGAAATTATTACCCTAAGACCTTCCTACCAAAATGTAACAGCCGCCGTTAAAGACGGCCTTAATAGTCCTTATTTATCCGAATTAGAAAAGTTTGATCGTGTATTATGAAATGTATTATAGGAAACTTAGATACAGAAAACGCAAAATATTATGATAGCGTACTAAAAGAACTAACACGTAACCAAAAAAAAATTTTAACTGAACATATTAAACAAATTTTATTATCGACAGAGATTGTAGAGAATTTTAATAATACTATTTCTCTCATAAAGAGTAATCAAAAAGTAATTTTCTCTGGTTTAGAATCTATTCGTTCAAACCTTATTAAATGTATTTTTAATTTCGAAGATTTATTTATAACTAGAAATATTTTAGATCAATTAAGTATAAGTATAAATATTATAGTACAATTGCCAGGAGAAATAGAAAATATTTGTGAGACTATGTATTTTAAATAGTAGTATAGTAAAGATTAATGAACTTCAGTCAATATTAACTCAAATTATAGAATATCATTTAAGAAACGAACTAATTCATCTGAATATCACATCAGACATAAATAAATTAATAAATAAATTATTATAATATCTTAGAAACAAAAGCGTACTAGACTAACTTGAAGCCCGAATTATTCTGTCCCGAGAATCATCTGAAAAGTATAAATGAAGAAGACTGTCTATTTTACTCATCCATCTGAAATCTAATCCTACGAGATGCCAAAGAATAGAAGTTCACATTAAAAAATATATGATCCAACAAATAGATGAGTCCCACTACATATCTGTTTCGTAATCAAAACCAAAATGCAAATGAACACAGTCCTTCAATTAATTTCTGGAAATTATCTTATCACAGTTCCTTTCCAATGCCAGTTTAGCACAGATCATTTTTAGCAATAATCGCCTCATTTCTGAAAGTCAGCCACTATTACTTCCAAATACAGTTATTCCTCATCCTCATCAAGAAGAGGTTCCCGAAGTTTATATTATGAAAGATGTCCAACTGGAAAAGATTCACTCAGTTTAGAAGAAACAAGAAGAAATTAAAACATTATTACTTAAATTGGCAGTATTACCACCTCGTGTTCTTACTTCATGGGTTGGGTTTTCGTAACTAAATTCTTCAGACACGTTATTATCACTGTTTGAGCTCTACTTGTCTCTTATAAAGTGGTGTAGAATAGTACATGCCTTAACAGTCCATACAGCTGTTTTATCGATGTCTAGAGGCCGATGGAATATTCTCCACTTATTATCTAAGATACCAAAGGCACATTCAACATATCTCCTAGCTCTAGTCAACGATAGTTGAATATTCGCTGAATTTTGTCCAAATGCGTCCCGCCAAACCGCCTCAGTAAATTTTCGTGTAATCCGAAACCTTCGTCTAAAATAACCACATAAGAAACCCCTGTTTCTGAATCTCTTGTTAATGAACATGGAGCTGGTATTTGTAGACTGCCGTCTAGCATCATTTGCCAAAATGTTGTCTCCTTGAATATTGATGAATCGCATTCTTTTCCATAAGATCCGACACTGACGTATACAAAGCGATAGTCGGAGTCTACGATCGCTAATAATCTTATGGAAAAAAATCCTTGTAATTGATATACAGTGAACCGCTATTTAGTGGTTTTTTAAGTCGGACATGTTTCCCGTCGACAGCTCCGAGACAGTGGGGAAAATGGCTTTTTTGTTTACCACTTACTGTCTGTTCCCATTCGTCGACTGATGTAGGAAGTCGCATATTTTTTTTACTTAAATTGTTCCATATGCATTTTGAAACTTCTTCAATAATATTGCTAACTGTCGATACACCAACGCGATAGGTGTAATGAAGATCTTTAAATGAACACCCGGATGCTGCATACCTGAAAATAAAATTGTTTTATACTTGTTTTAGAAAAAATTGTTATGAAAAAGTGAAGACATATGAGAGATGAGTGGGGGAAAACACTAAAAGATAAAAATAACTGCAAGACGTCTGGTTCCACTGTCTCAAACGCCAAGCCCTACAAATACCATAATCAGATGCTGTTTTTGAAAAAAGTAGTTGCTGCTGGTGAAACGCACGAAAGCATCTCTACTAAACAAACTGAAGAACGCATCGAAGATGACACCACGACTTTAAATGCACCTACAAAGGAAGTTGACAGTGTGACTACAATGACACAACTTGACACAAAAACAAAACCTAGCTCCCCTGCCAAAAAGCAGTGCACCAGCCAAAAGAAATTTTAATGAAATTGATGCCAAAATGATGTCCTACATTGACTATCAGATAAAACCGAAGAAAATTGAGCAGTATAATCGCAATTTATCGTTCTTCAAAGGTATTTTGCCGTCCTTGGCGTTGCTTGATGATGAACAAACTTTGGAATTCCAATCAGGGGTGATAAACTTACTACAAAATAATAAATATAGGAGAGTTGGCTAGCCAACTTATGAGTAGTCAGCCTATACACAAACATCTGGTGCTAGTCACTATCAATCTAAGGGCTATTTTAGCAAACCACACCCTACTGATAGTGCAATATCGCCAGTACAATCTGTATACAGTAATGCTAGCAGACCACAGCCTACTGATTGTGTACTATCGCCAGTACAATCTGTATACAGTGATGCAACGTTAGTAGATCTGTCTGAGTTTTAAAAATAAAAGTACGTACCTTAAAAATATCGCTGATGTTTCTTCTCGGCAGATACTTTTCCTCCATCGAGTATCTTGCTTTTTTAAATTCTTTTCCAATAGTTTAAGAAGTTCATCAAAAATAGATATTGACATACGAAAGTAATTGTAAAATTTCGAATTATCAGCTCGTAACTGACTCATAAGTAAACTGTAAGCACCCTCTCTAGATCTTTGGGCCATAAGTGGATGCTGCCAATAACGTCGAATCTTCCTTCTCCGACTATAGTACCAATACAACACGACAGCATCCATTCTTGAAGAATAGCGGCGTATACACTGCGAGTTTTCTGTTCGCATCGCATCCAGTAATGACGGATCCGATGAACGTTATACGGTGCCTATGTGTACAGAGCATAAATTTATGACGTATCCGTTAAAAAGGAACCAGTAAAACGGACTCCTATGTGTGAACAGGCCGTAAGGGTGGAGGAGTTGAACTCATCAAGTCAATACCCTAAATCCGATGCGTCAACACCTGAACTATGATCGACCTAAATTTAAAAGTGCAACTTGTAAATTATTGTTTTCTTTTCCAATGTTTAATATATTTCATTTTAATTGATTATTATTCAGTCTGTTTGAACCTTTGTACAGTAAACTCTGATTTTACCATTGTAACTATTAAGAACGTAATAAAGTTTATTCTCTCGGATGTAAATTAAATAATTATTTTTTTTTAATGTCTCTAAAGGGCAGAAACGATTCTTCTTCTTCTTACGATGCCTATCCGTTCCGGATGTTGACGATCAACATGGCTATTCTAACTTTGCTTGCTGCTATTCTGAATAGTCCGGTTGTCGATGTATTAAACCACTTTCTCAGGTTTTGAAGCCAAGATATTCTTCTTCTCCCTGGTCCCCTCTTTCCAAATACCTTGCCCTGAAGAATGAGTTGCAACAAGCCGTATCTCTGTTCATTCCTCATAACATGGACAAGGTATTCCAGTTTGCGCTCTTTGATGGTGTTAATAATCTCGCATTTCTTGCCTATTCTACGTAGGACCTCAACATTAGTCACAAGATCCACCCATGAAATTCTTAAAATACGTCTGTAACACCACATCTCGAATGCCTCGAGTTTTCTTAAAGAAGCTTCGGAAAGTGTCCAGGCCTCCACTTCGTATAATAACGTAGAAAATATATAGCATCTAATGAGAGAGATTTTGGTAGCAAGTGGTAAATCGTGACTTCTGAAAAGATACTTCATCATTATGAACGCCGATCTCGCTTTTCCTATGCGTTGTTTTATTTCACTGGAGTGATCCCATTGGCTGTTAATGTTGGTACCAAGGTATGTGTAGCTATCCACTCTGTCAATTGGATGTTGGTTAACCAAAAGCTGTGTATTTAATATTTTGCGCTTACTGATTACCATGTACTTTGTTTTCTTCGTATTAAGATCAAGACCGTGTTCTCTACTTATATCTGATATACGCGACATTATTTTTTGCAAACTGTCCAGACTATCTGCAAAAACTACTGCGTCGTCGGCATATCTACTGTTGTTTAGACGTATTCCGTTGACTAATACGCCTTCTTGTAGTTCGCCTAGCGCTTGCTCGAAGATATATTCAGAGTATATATTAAATAACACCGGGGACAGACTGCATCCTTGCCTCACTCCTCTATCTATGGAGACTGCCTCTGTAAATTGGTCATCCACTTTAATATTGGCTGTTTGGTTGTAATATAAATTATAGATGATTCTTAAGTCCCTATCATCTAACTTCACTTCTTTCAAGATGTTTATAAGTTTATCATGCTTTACTCTATCAAATGCCTTTTTGTAGTCGATAAAACAAGTATACACATCACAGTTAACATCACTGCATCTTTGCATAAGCACTTGGACAGCGAATAGAGCCTCTCGGGTGCCTAAGGAATCGCGGAATCCAAACTGCGTCCATGATACTTGTTCTTCGCATTTTTTATATATTCTGCCGTGTATCACTTTCAAGAACGTTTTAAGTAAGTGGCTCATTAGGCTAATTGTTCTGTACCCTTATTCGCTCATAATTTTAACATTACAATATTGTTTATTAGATTAAATTTTAAAATTTTAATAAAAGTAAGATTACAATGTCTTTCATATTTCTCCACCTTCTTATATAACAAAGGATTGCGTAAAATTTTTAAAGAGAAATAAAAGTACTTCAACTACCTTCATTATATTTTAGTTATCTTAACACCGATCTCCCTTTCTTATACATCGACAGGTCAGCTTGACCAATTTCACATGCAACATAAGTAATAATAGGTAATAATCTGTAACTACTTTATCGGACTCTTATTATTATCAGGAGCACCGCACAATATGAACGGATTTTCATTTTTCTTTGTCGATAGGTGGGTACCTAGCATGCTGACGGCGATAAGAAAACTTTGAATAGGTCTATATTTCAGGAAAAATTACAGTGAGAAAGAAATACTACGTAATGACCAAAGAAAATCGAATAACGACTGTTAAAAATGTTAAAAATATTCGTGACAATAATACAATGCTTTTGTGACTAGATAATCACTCTGAAGTATGAAATGAAATATAAAATATACTAATTATATAACTGAAACCACAATTAATGGTAAAAGTAATAAATTTTGTCGCAAAGTTTATTTTATTTTTCTTGTTTTTAACATTAGAGCCTTAGACTGTTGCATGGTAATATGGTTTTACTGCATACATCGCTATAATAGCTGTCCCCTATTCGTTACTTAAAGGTATACCTACAATTTCTTGATCAAATATTTAAATTTAAATTTTGTGTTCCTATGCTTTATCAAATTTAAATAATATACTTGACATTAAATTAAAGGGTTAAAATTTCAAAAAGTATTTTTACTTTGAAAAATTTATATAAACCCAAACCAAAATCACTGTTAAATTTATAATCAATCATCATCTATACTCAAGCAAAGAACTAACACGTGTGTGCAAGTGCGTGTGTGCTGGTAATGGGTAGCCAGTACTGGAAACTAATGGGGCTATATGAAGTTACGGATTCTAAAGGTTTGCCTATTTTATGAATTTAAATAATTTGAGCCACTTTTCATTGTGAAGGAAAATATCCTAATCCTAATACCGTGTTGTAGATTTCTGTTAATAAGAGGATCGCACTTTGTGGTAATTGACATATGACGAATCCAGTAATCAGCTCCTAACCAGAAGCTTTTTTTGATTAGTATTAAGTATTACCTCAATAATTTTGGTTTTTATAATGACGATAAATATCTCAGATATTTTGCAGTTGATGTATGTCTGCTCCTATCTGCCTATCCTCTAGGAGGAACGAGAAATTCAGAGTCATTGCGCATCTTAAAGTCGCTCCCAAGAAATAAGACAGAGAAAATCAAGATCGGTCAAATCAAAGAAAACGAATGGCAATAATACTATAAAAAATTGCTAACCGAAGACCAGAATCAGAAATAGACGGAATAGAAATCTACACACATGACGAAATCGAATTAAGCCTAGCTGAGGTAAAAAGAACGATCAAACCTCTTAAGAACAAAAAAGCAGAAGGTCCCGGCGGAATACCAAATGAATTGATAAAAAACGGATCGGAAAAGTTATTCTTAGGATCAGGATCAGACTGTATGGAAAGACCATAAAGGAAAAATTAGAAAATATATATTCAAAATAAAATCGGAGAAGATCACGCAGGTTTCACAGCGGGGAAAGCATGCTTAGATCACATTTACACGGTCGAACAACTAATAGAAAAAAGAATGGCCAAAAATAGATCTGTCCATCTGGCTTTTGTTGATCTTGAGAAGGCATATGACTCAATACCTAGAACCAAGCTATGGGAAGCAATGGAAGACATCGAAGTTCCACGAAGATTAATAAACGTGGTAAAAGCACACAAGAATAACGAAGTAGCTATCAAAACGGGCAATAGAATATGCAGTCCATTTAAGACGACAAAGCGACTATTACAGAGTTGCTTCACATCTACCACCCTGTTCAAAATATTCCTGGAAAAAACCCTGAAACCATGGAAAAGAAAGTGCGAAGGAATGGGTATACCAGTAAGGAACGAATATCTATATACGCTAAGTTTTGCCAACGACCAAATAGTGATCGCACAAGACGAGGATGACCTCAGTTTTATGATGAGAAAACTGGAGCAGGAATACACAAAGAATGGGATGGAAATAAACCTAAAGAAAACTAAATACCTAACAACGGAGAATACAGAAATAAAACAGCTGGAAATAGACAAAGGTAAACAAATCAAAGGAACAGACAAGTATAAGTATTTAGGCTTCATAATATCAAACAAAGGAACAACGGAGGAAGATATAAAAAATAGACAAGGACAAACAAGAGACTGCATACGAAAATTGAACCCGGTACTATGGGATAAGAACATCAGCATGAAAACAAAGAAAAAAATATATAATACCATGAAAAGAAATATCCTCACTTATGGGTGTGAAAATTGGACAATAAATAAGAAAACCAAAAACAAAATAAGAGAAACAGAGATGGAATTCCTAAGGAGAAGCTGCAGAGTAACAAGAAGAGATAGAATAAATAACATGGAGATTAAGAGGAGAATGGGAATGAACTCCGACATAATAGACTACATCGAACAGAAGAGGTTAACCTGGTACGGACATGTCAGAAGAGCAGACCAAAATCGGTGGATAAATAGAATAACAGAGTGGAGCCCGATAGGAAGAAGAAAGAGAGGCAGACCCCGAAGATCTTTCAGAGATCAAGTGGACGAAGCAATGAGTAGAAGAAACCTACAGGAAGGGGACTGGCTAAACAGGAAAAATCGGAGGAAACGGTTGAGTGAAGGAATAAAGTGAAAACTGTGAAAATCCTCGTATATATAAATGTATGCCTGCTCAAATATGCTTTTGATGATTTTTTAGAGCACTTAGCATTTTTTTCAGATCTTTTGCTGCTTTGTTAAATGTTGTTTTCGCTTTTCTTCAATTTTTTGTGTAACGGCCTTCGGATAGAATTCTTTGTTCGGTTTAATATTGGTTGGTGGAGTGAATTCCCAGTGTGTGTAGTGAGATGACTCACAGCAGTGTCTAGATTACTTATTACAAATAAAGTCCAATTGGTTTTTTACGAATAAATCATAGGAAGTCTAGGTAAATAAATTATTTCAGAAAACAGGGTGAGAAATACTGGCGAGTGATCGGTTGTTAAGTCGAAGTATGATTCAGTTGATAGGAGATTATCTGCTATGCTTTTGGTTATACAGAGATCAAGGAGATCTGGAAGTTTTCTTCTGTCTGTTGGCCAAACAAACAAAAATATTAATTTTAAAATATATTTTTTTTTATTAATCAAATAGGTATTGCACCGAATTTAAAAAATTTAAAGACTAATGTATAGAGAATTGCAAGGGCTTTAAAACGATCCTTAATTATCAATGCCAATAAAAAATGTTAGTTTAACATTTAATTTTACCTTTGCTTAGAGGTCAAAGTAATACTCGAAAGTACCGAAGAAAGTGTCCCCCTTTTTTCAATGGATGTTTCGCTGAGTTTTTCAAAAATATTGTCCCAGTTCCTGAGAATGCCTCTGTTTTGTTTTCATCTGACCACCCTGTATAGATAGTATAAAAATATCAAACACTCATACACAAAGAAAAGAAAAAGATACACTTACTTAATGAATGCAGTTCTACCATAAATATTGTAATGAATACAGCTCTGCTAACTACATTTTATTTCCTTGCCCATATACACAGTTATGGTAATTACCATTAGGGTCGTTTTCTCATAATGGCGACTTTTAGTTTCGCTGCAGCAGTAACTCAAGTTTTTATGTTGCACTTGATTTATGGTGGTTTTTAAATTTCTCACCTTTATGGCTAGCATTTGCTAGTTAATAACAGCTAATACTTTGGATAGTGCCATTGTAAAAAGTACAGTAATTCGTGTTGTAAGACTCATTTGAGAGGACAGGTGGTGATTAAAAACACTTTCATTTTAATATTTTGTTTCCAATAGATGACTATGTTTCATGTTTCATTATTTCAAGCTGTTGAGATGAAAATGAATAATTTTAAGCATTAGGTAGTGAATTTTTAAAACTAGCACAGCTTTATGAATGGCAATGCCTGAAGTAACCTCCAAGTATTTGAAACTCCAAACTGTTGGTTATAATTTTTTATGGCACTTTAAGATGCAAAAATTTTTATTTTATTTTTATTGTATGAAATCTATAGCTTAAGCTAAAATGAGCACAATATTAAATGAAGGTTCATAAAAATTAGAGAGCATTAATTTGAAAAGTGCTACATTAAATCTGTGATAAGAAGGCATAACTTGATATGTTGACATTTAGCAAAATTGAGTTATCAACATCACTGTGTTCGTCTGAGCGAGATCTACAAAATGATATAACTTGATAATTAGAATTCCTAAAATATGACTAAACATAGACAAAGGATAAATTAAACAAGAAAAAAATAAGAAAGATCATGGTATGCCTACAAAAATAGAAAAGGTGAAGTGAAAGGTCCCATCAAGTTTAAGCCTATTACGAGATGTTGTCAGAGGAAAAAGTGTTTCAAAATAGTAACACCAGAAATACAAAATCGAATATTTAAAAGCGTTTATTCTTTGCCAATAAAAGTAAGAGATCAAACATGGTGTGAAAAAATGAAAATTTCGGATACAAAGTATAGTGCAAAAAGAAGAGGTAAGAGTGCTCTTACTCACGACCGTCTTGTGACTGTTGAGTATAATATTATTGTTGAAAATATAAAACACAATGTTTGTAAATTAATGTTTATGAGTGCATATGGGGTAACCAGAGAAAAGTTTACATATTGATAGAAAAGAAAAGGGCCTCTTCTTATGGTGTGGTTGATATTGACGTGAGGGGTAAGCAAACACCTCCTAATAAAACAAGTGATGAAGAGATGAATTGTATTTACCAGTTTATAGACAAATACCCTACACACGAAAGCCATTATGATAGGCGAGATAACTCATCAGAAAAAATAT
Organism: Diabrotica undecimpunctata; assembly: GCF_040954645.1. Classification (NCBI taxonomy): domain Eukaryota; kingdom Metazoa; phylum Arthropoda; class Insecta; order Coleoptera; family Chrysomelidae; genus Diabrotica; species Diabrotica undecimpunctata. The sequence continues at coordinate 22,858,626 of NC_092806.1, read as the reverse complement.
TTTTGCCTAGTCACTTAAGTATCAAAATAATGTACAAAGAGTACTTACAATGGCGAGTAGAAAATGAGTACGAAAAGTCGGTTGGGCCCTTGTTTTTGTTTAAAACAAGGGGCTATAAGTTCAAAGAGCCATTCATCAACACGTGCAAAACTTGCGATGAATTTAATGTATTTAAAAGACATGCTACTAGTAAAGCTGACCGTGAATACTTAACCATCCGTGATAGTTCACAAGAGAAAGAATCGTCAGACTGTTGTAGTGAGCTTCAAGGAGGAAGAGGATCAGAGCAGATTATCTCTTGTATTTTAAAAAAGTTGCTTCAGTTACCAACAAGTGTAGAACAAGTAATTACGTACTCAGATACGTGTGGCGGCCAGAATAGAAACATTAACATGGCAGTTATGTATATGTATGCTCTAGCCAAAAATGACCATCTTAAGGTTATTGATCAAAAGTTTCTCCTACCAGGGCATACTCGCCTTGAATGCAACAGTGATCATGCCCGCATTGACAAGCAAAAAAAGACTTGGTTCTTCAGGATCTTCGAATGCTGATGTAGATAAATTTAGGTGTATGATTCCTCGTGATTGATGTCAGTTTGTAAGAGCTGTCCCTGGCAAAAAAGGTTTAATGTGATTGAGATGGACTTGACCGATTTCAAAAGCTTTTCATTTCTTTTAGTTAAGAATAAAGTTTTGGTACATCGTAATCAAGCTACTGAAAAAAGCCAGTCGAGTGACTAAAGATAAAATGGTTGAGATACACTAAAGAATTTGGAGTCATTCGTTTCAAAAATGATCTGAATCCATTTTCTCCATTTCTAACGCTTAATCTGATTCACAACAGAAAAGGCCGAAAGATCTGTGCAAAAAACGTTTAAGTTTCGAACTCCTATGCCAGTACCATTGGATTAAATCCTTTAAAAACGAAGGACCTCTTATCGTTGTTAACGTTAATAGATAAGGAGTTCCATAATTTTTACAAAAAGCTGCCGACAACGCTAACAGCTCCAGAATTCGATGAGCTAAACAATACGCAAGACGACTCCGAGACCGAAGAACAAGCAAACTTCTAGTTCACTCTTTGTACAACTTTTTTTGTTTATTAAAGTTATATTAATTTCATGAGATGTTGAGTTCTTTCCCTAGTAGGTAAGCAGCTATCAAAACTTAAACTGTATTTGTAATAAAAAACTAACTTTCTGTTTTTTTAGTCGTATTATTGATTTTCCGACTACAAAAATATGCAAAACTTGTTATGTTCAATAACCTTTAATAACTTTGATATATTATATGTTAGGGCTTCTTTCCACAGAAATTTGACCCAGTAGTTTATGCAAAATTAACGATTGAAAGTCTGAAAATGTGTATTTTTCGTAATTTTTAATATTTGAAATACACTTTGATTATAGTTTTTTTAATTACAAAATCGAATGAGCCTTCCTAAAATCCAATTTGTCAATTCCTTTTCGAGACGTTTAATTATTTAACAATAAAATATTGAAAACTGCCCAAAACTTACATCGGTCAAATTGGTAGAACTTTTATCAAACGTATAACAGAACATAAAACGGCTTTCTACCATCTGTCCGGTAGACTAAATATTCTGTTCTATGTTGACAGAAAAGCTAATTCTATCATAGGCATACATCCTATGCCATCTGTGCTAACTTCATTTCAGTCTCCCACTTACTTTCTGTCAATCAGATTTTCTGACATAGTGGGATATGTTTTTTGTCTATATTTAAAATTTATAAAAGAAGGTGAGAATTATAATAAGTTTCATTTTATGGTCTGCAGAATTCTCTTGGGGTGAGTACTTTCATTTTAATCTATATTCTATAATTCTGACAGCATTTTTAACATTCGTAACCTCACATCTTTCGAAACCACGTTTCCAGTTATATGTATGTAGAAATCTTAACAGAATTTAACTTATATTTAAGTTATAATAATTATATTTCATTTTATCGTTGCCATCTGCTATTTGTTTCATTGTAATTTTGTAAAATGGCATGGAAGTTAAACCCCTTTTGATGTGTCTCTAATACAAGCTGTTACTTATATTTTAGTTTATTGGCCGTATTCAAGGTTTATTGGCGGTATTATTGGGTTTATTAGCTGTATTGAAGATTTTATCGGATATTTTTGAAACCCTCTATTTGGGAGGCCACACAAATGTAATATGGAATAATATGCTCTGGACGACCTAATTACCTAATTGGGAGTCCATAGATAATTAGTAGCAAGCAGCCCATCGATGCCATAATGTCATAAGTATCGCCAAATTTTATTTACTATAAAGCATTGACAGAGTTATCTTTTGCTATTTAAATATATTTTTTAAATAAATATGTCTAGTTAAATAATTGTTTTATTTGCTATCAGCTGAGGGTTCATGGTTTAATTTATAGTTTAAGACAAGAAAAATTCACACTTGGGATACTGAGCTAGGAAAAGCATAGACGATAAGCTCCCATGGTTGATTGAGGTATGATTTCTATAATAGTATTTCAATTCTCTTTGGTAGTCTTATCGCTACAAGTTTTTTATTAATCACTTAAAGGTTGGTTTCTATAGTCGAGTCTTGTTGATTATTAGATTTTGTTTCCCTTTTAGTTTTAGTACTTTTAGCAGTCTGTGCATATGTTTAATTAGCGCTTACTACTGAGGACTTCGTATTATGGTTTTTCGCGATTTTTTATTAGTATTTGTTCTAGCTTTTTTCCTCTAATTTCTCTCGAAGTTAAGTGAAAAGTGCGGTAAAGAGGCGAGAGTGATCAAGCACAAGGTAAGAAATGGAGTGGTGATTGTAGCGAAGATGAATGACAAAATGTATGCCGAACTTTTACAGGGGCTTAGGACGGGCCTGTGTAACAATAGTGGTATTATTATTAAGAGAGTGCGAAAGATCAGAGAGCAAGAGGTAGTATTCGAGCTGGAGGGTGGTAGTGAGGTGGTAAAAAGTGTCAGAGAAGTTGTCACCTTGATGCCCTCCTGCGTTGCGAAAGTGACGACTAGGGGTGGTGCAGCAAGAAGAAGAATTCTCTTGATAGGTATGGATGTGGTCACGACAACCAAGGACGTCACTGACCCAATCCAGAGTGGAACTGGCAGCAATGCGTTATGTGATGTGTTAGGAATCAGGCCTTCACGGAATGGCTTAAACTCCACTGTGGAGGTCGACGAGAATATTGAGAATGTGTTGCTAAAAAAAACGACTGACGGTTGGCTTTGTAGCATGCCTTGTAAGGGAGAAAGTGCTTATCCTGCGATGCTATAGGTGTCCATCCTATGGACATACATAGGAATGGATGTAAGGAAGAAGAGCGCCGGGAATGCTGGGGATGTGGCCAAAAAGAGCCCATTCTCAAGAAATGTACGTAGAAAGAGGCACGTATCCTTCTCTTGACATGGCAACGAATTAGGAGCTGAATTGAGTATTCTTCAGACCAATGTCGGCAGGGCGAGATTATCACACGATATCTCAGGTTATCAGGTAATATGATAATCAGGTCTGCTGCATTATTTTGCCGAATATAGTGGTAGGTGAGTACGAGAATTGGTTAAATGCAATTATAGAAGAGATGAGGGGACTGGGTAACGAGTGTCTGGTACTTGGCGACTCTAACGCAAAATCTAGGATATGGGGCTAGCCGATTACTAACACTCGGGGTCAAATGTTAATGGAATGTATTGAGGCACTAGATTTATTGGCTTTAAACACAGGTTTGACGCCAACATTTGTGAGAGACGATTCTTTGTATTTCCTTTAGCTTCTTCCCTCTGGTTATATTTGGTAGGACTTGATTTTTTAAGCGATTCTTTTAATTTTTTCTTCGAGACTTTGCATCTTACATAGTTAGTAGGGCGAGGCTCTCCGCAGTAAACGTATGTGCGAGTTTTGTACATTTACATGTGCGGTGTTTATCGGCATATTTGACACATCTAGGCCATTTAGCACAAAGCGTCCTATGTGTCCGTAGCCTTGGCATTTTTTTTTTCACCAAGGAATCAATTTTGAGTTCTAGATTGCGTCAATGGTAACTTTAATTTCTAAGATTCTAAATATTCTTTGATTTAAAATTCCAGCATGTTTAGTGGTTTCTTAGTTCTATACTTTAGTTTGCTTAGAGCTCGAGTTATTTTGAAGCCTTTTTTGTGCAGGTCCTCAAGTATCTCCTCTGTGCTACATAAAGAATGTAAATTTTTGCTGTCACCTCTATTGGCCTGTCCTGTTTGTTTTCAAATGACTAACAAATATAAAGTTAATTTATTTTTATTTGTTTAAAATAATTCATCTGAATAAATATGCTGCAAATTATTTTAATATAATTTAAACAAATTCACAATAATCATGTAAATAAATCTGGTAAAATTGTTGATGTAAGCAAAAAACCAAATTGGTTTACAATAGTTCCATAATTAAAATTTTATATATTTAACAGGTATAAAAAATTATTTTAAAATAATTTTATCGGGGTTGATTGTTATAAAGGGCGAATAAAGCAGATACATTTATTAAAAACTTTGAGGTAAATATAAATTTTCAACAAAATATTAATGATAAATCTACAGAACGAAAATAACTATATCTATGATTTATTAATATGTTTACATATACACTGGAATATATAATACTGATAATGAGTGATCTTCGGATATTCTTGAACTATGAATCACCAATATATAGTAATTCTTGTGCCGAAATGTAAGTAGTGTTGTGAATTTATTTAACTGTCATGTCTTTATTTAATTTATAATTTCTTTACTAATTTATTATATTGTTCCTACTTTAATATATTAAAAAGCACGATAATTTATATCAATTTATTTAACTAATAATACATAATTTATATAGACGAACGTAACAATTAAAATCGCGAGCGCGTCTTCAAAAATTAACTGACCCTCTTCATAACAAAATTCCTCTCTTCCTTTGCCCTATCCGTTTCGGACGTTGGCTATTAATAAGGCTATTTTGACTTTGTTTACGGCACCTCTGAACAGTTCGGTCGATGTTAGTCCGAACCATTGTCGCAGGTTATGCATCCATGAGTGTCGTCTTCTTCCCGGTCCCCTCCTACTGTCGATTCTTCCTTGGACTATTAACTGTAGCAGCCGGTACTTAGTATGCCTCATGACATGTCCGAAGTACTCAAGCTTCCGTTTCTTTACGGTGAAGATTATTTCTTTGCTTTTGCCTATTCTCTGCATTACTTCCACGTTAGTGATGTGGTCTGTCCAGGATATCCGAAGAATGCGGCGATATATCCACAGCTCAAAGGATTCTAGTTTCTTCAGGGTGGCTTCCGTTGTGATCCATGCCTCTGCTCCATAGAACAAGACCGGGAAGACATAACACTTGACCAGTCTTAATTTTAGTTCCATTGAGATTTTGCTTGTGAACCACTTTTTCATATTGTTGAACGCGTTTCGCGCTTTTTCAATTCGTGATCTTATTTCTGTTGACTGGGCCCATTTTGTGTTGACTGTGTAAAATTCCTCTATAAATATAAAATCCCGCTATTCGAGAATAACGGCGAAGCGACGATCTCCCATCGAAGTAACCAGAAGCTTAGACCGGTCTTATTCGGCCTACCTGAAAACCTCGAATCGGATGATTCATCATAATTTGGGTCTAGATCCTTCGCCGAAATTTCTACAACAAAAACAGAATTAGTCATAATATATTTACAGTTTTGTAGGCCATGATATTTATTATCGTAACAGTAGTATTTTGTTTATTTCTAATGTATCACAATTCAACAGACTTTTTCTTTTACCAATTTGTGGGTTGTTACTCTGTCTGCTAATGCAATTTATGCATATTAATTAACACAGACATGTAATATTGGCATAATTACTAAAATTTTTTTGATCTATATCTTTATAAGAAAGCACCCTAATATGGGCTTTTTATAATTTCAGCATTTAATTAATTTTGTACCACTGACCTGATGATGCTTTGAAAATTTTAGAAAGCGAAACCGGTCGTCTTGGGTAGTAAAATTAAATTGATTGTGAGTAAGTCTAATTTATTTCTTTTTTACCTCTTTTTAAAATGGACTCACATAAGCAACACATTCATGATTCTTCAGTTAAGTATTTTACTTTGGCAAACAGTTCTCTAGATTCTTGACGGTCGGCGTGTTCTTGTAGATGTTTGCAATTTCTTTAATATGATTATTTTTGTCTTTTTTACTTGATGATTTTATGCGTCTGTTTACATTGCTATCTTGTTTTTAGTTTCTGTTGGATTTAAAGCATTGTTTCTAATTTTTCTTCGTTCTTCTACTAGGTTCAGTGTCTCATGAGTCATCCAGTGTTTTTCTTTCCTTGGGGTTTCTTTGGGGTTTGTAATTGCGTAATTTATTGCGTCTACAATCCACGTCTCTGTATGTTCCCATGTTTGATTGGGGTCACCAGTAATGTTTGGTGTGTTACTATGTCTTACTGTTTCTTTGTATTTTCCAGGCTCTTTAGGTATATATTTAATTTTGTTTTATTTGTTTCGGTTTTTTAACGAAATTTGATACGGAATTCAGATTTTAACAGTTTATGGTCTGTTCCGCAATCAGCCGGTGTTTTTGTCTTTACGTTGACTACTGAACTTTTCCATAGTTTGCTAATAAATTCATAGGACGTTAAAGTTTTAAACATATTTACCTCATGGCAACCTAAGACTCCCAATTGAGGTAGCTGGCCTTCAGACGTAGTTTCTATAGGGACCCTATGTAGCAACTAATCCAAATGACATTTTTAGTATGGATGTATGAACAAATCAGTCACTGTAATATAAAGGACGTGACTTAATGCCACTCTAGCCAACAATTTGTCAAATAAATATGTTAAAACTTTATTTAATATTATTCGTAATAGTAGCAAACATGAATAAGTTGAGGTTATACTGTAATATACCCTAAAATATTATGTTTAACAAATGTAAAATAATTCAATAGATGAAATGACGTTAGAAAATATTTAAATTATAGGTAGGCAAACATCAATACATACACCTAACAAACCGAAGATAAACTAAAATATTAATACGGCTATATACGTTTTAAGTCAATATTTGGTACCTAAAAATTGTCTATTGTATACTGTCTGTTATACTAACAGACAATTTTTTTTTCTAAAAACCAAAAATTTATTGTTCTGTAAGAATTACTTATTAAAAAAATTAAAATGACAAGCACATTCCTATAAAACTCGACAAATTGTCTATAAATGCTGAAGTAGCAAACAAGGTATATTATTCAACACACTCACCTGGGTATATGTGTACAAAATAAAAAATGTATTAAAAATTATTTCGAGGTTCGTGACAGCTACTTGGAAATGCACTAAAAATGTTCTTTCGTAAACGACAAGTAATGACTGACGTACCCCTAAATGTGACTGGAAAATAAAAAATAACTCGTAATGGATTGCAAAGAAAACAGTCCAGGTCTGTGGAAATTATTAAGAAGATTGGTGAGAGCGATGTCGGGACTTTCAAATATTAAACATGATTTTTAAAAAATGTGTTTGGTAAAGCTACAAAGAGAAAATAAAATTTAACTAATTAAAAAGTAAATAAATGGAGTAAATTGAAAATTTTTTATGAATAGGTTAAACGTTTAAAAACAGTTATACAGTGTGACCAATTTAGCTTTGAAACAACCCTGCAAAAATGTACTTTGGGAAAAATTAAAAATATTTATAAACATAATATATTTTACTATAAAAATTAAAATTTTTTATAAATGACTTTTTTCTTAAAAACATTTATACAACCTTTTAAAATCTAAAAAAAATTGTTTTGTAAAAAAAACAGTTTTAATAGGATTTTATTAAAAAAATTAAAATACTATTTTAAAATAATTTCAACTGTAAACAAAAATGAGAGTATTTTTAGTTATAGGTTAATAATTTGTTTAATAAAGTCATAAGTAAGATTGGGATGCCTATAGGTATAAGCTAACGCTATACAATAAAGAAGTTCGGAAAGCTAAAAGGAATTCATGGAGAGAGATTTGCGAGTAGATTACAAAGGATGGTGCTACAACGAAAGAAGTAGGTTTCCTAAAGGAAACCTACTTCTTTCGTTGCTAATGGCAAATTTATGGACATTAAAGAGGAAAGTCTTGGAGAACTGATAAACACGCACTTTCCGAGCTCAACAATTCTGACTGACGCAGATAGTCAAACCAACATAAACCATATCTTCACTAGAAAAAAGGTCTACAGATTGGGAAATAGCCACAGTAATCACAAGACCAAACAGAATTAGATGGACTATAAATAAGTTTCGGCCATATAAGTATCCAAGGACAGATGGCATATATCCAATACTGTTGCATATGGGATTAGAGGTATTAATTATAGAAGAGATGAGGGGACTGGACCACATCTATGCAAGCTTCTCAAAGCTAGTTTAGCGTGGGAGGTCGTACTGGAAATTTGGCAAAAAGTTAAAGTCATATACTTGCCTAAGGTAGGTAAAGTATCAGAACTAACACCAAAGTCATATAGACCGATAAGCTTATTTCCTTTTCTATTAAAAACGCTGGAAAGGCTTCTTGATAGATACATCAGAGACGAAGTGCTAAAAGTTAATCCCCTAAGCAATCGTCAATATGCATATCAACCTGGTAAATCTACGAATTCTGCATTGGATAATCAAAATAGGCTTATCTCAAAGTCAATGGAAGACAAAGAGATAGCATTGGCCGCTTTTTTAGATATAAATGGGGCATTTGATAATGTTACTATTAGCTTGTGATAGGAGCTATTAATAAACGAGGCGCACCTGCGGTAATATGCAGATGGATAAGGGTATCCCTGGAGAATAGGACTGTAATGTCCACTCTGGGTAAAGCAATCATTAAAGCAAAAGTAGATGGAGGCTGTCCACAAGCAGAAGTTCTGTCCCCTCTACGTTGAGCAACCTTGGTAGATGATATCCTCAGAAATCTGTCCACAGAAGGCTTTTATTGTCTAGGATATGCTGAGAATATAGAAATCGTTGTCAGGGGCAGGTTTGCTCAAGTGGTGTCTGACAGAATGCATGCAGCCCTAAATATAGTTGACGACTGGTGTAAACAAGAGAGACTGATAGTCAATGCTCAGAAATCACAAATCGTCAACTTCACCAAAAAAATAGGAGTACAAGGCTTAAAACCACCGATGCTGGGAGGAACAGAGATTTCGTTTGCCAAAGAAACAAAATACCTTGGGATATATTAAGATCATAGGCCTACATGGAATACTCACATTCTGAAAACCACACAGTAAGCTACTATGTCCCTGGGCAGATGTAGAAGAATGTACAGTAAGAATTGGGGACTTAACCCCAAAATAACTGTATGGTTATACACAAAGGTTAGTAGACGCATGATAACATCTGGCTCGGTGACGTGGTGGACAAAGACGCAGCAAGTGAGAGCAATAATGCTGCTAGGTAATACACAAAGGCTAGCATGCCTGTGTATTACAGGGACCATAAAAACAACTCCTACTGCATCGTTGGAAGTCCTGCTAAATCTACCACCACTTCATATCTTTGTACAGAGCAAAGCCAGATTCGTGATGCACAGATTAATCCATAGTCAGCAACATATAATCCAGAGGCATGGTGCTGACACACCAACAGAAAGCTAATCGAGCAGCTAAAAGCAGATATTGTGATGGGGCTACGAAATATAGCTTTAAAAATGAGTTCACAATTAAGATACCAGGCAGGAAAGACTGGAATAAAGGTGTACCCATACAAGCTGTTGCTACCTGAACCAGGATGGCTCAAAAACATCGAAGGGTGTGGGAGCCGGCATAGTAGGGACAAATTAAGGGATACATTTCCCGGTAAGTATATCTAAGGATGTGACCATTTTCCAGGCGGAAATAACGGCAATTCATCACTGCGTGGAAGAAATAGAAAGGCAGGAAAGAACGTTCTGTTTAGTTGCTACCTTCACAGATAGTCAGGCAGAGCTTAAGGAACTTAATTCTGTAGAGGTCAATTCTAAGCTTATGAGATTGTGTATGTGCCTTAAATAAACTTGAAGACCGTAGCAACATTACGGTAGCCTGGGTACCAGGGCACAAGGGTCATAAGAGCAATGAAAAAGCAGATGAAATAGCCAAACAAGGCTCATCAATGCCATTCATTGGACCCTTCTGCAGCGTTGCAAAATAAGTAACAAGAACAGCTACAAGGAAGTGGGTAGCTCAAAAATCTCTGGAATGGTGGAGGAATTTACCAGGATAAAGATAGGCGAAACAGTTTATTACATAACATTCGCCAAAATTTACGGCAGACCTAATAAGCAAAGACAGGAAAACAGCCAAAGCCATAGTAGTTCCTTTAACAGGGCACTGTAAGCTAAATAGACACTTGAAGCTGATGGAATTATCAGATGATGACCTGTGCAGATTCTGTCACCTCGAAGAAGAAACAGCAAAGCACATTTTATGTCAGTGTGACAGTTTGGCAAATGTGCGACTTTTTGCATAAGGAGAAGAAAATCCACTGGCAAATAGCTACATGGAAGGAACAGTCTCGAAGCTACTAGACTTTATAAAAAGGGTCAGGCTAGAGAATGTTATCTAGGACTAGAGGAACACAATAGATCTAAAAAGGTCGCAGTGGAATATGCCAAAAAGCCACCTCTGTAAATCTATCTATCTATAGGTGAAAAATTATCAATAAAAAGATGAATGATCCCCCGTTAAGACAGGCAAAATGCCCTCACTTTCAAAATTAAATTTTTTTCATTTTTTATATTCTATGTGATTAAAAAATAGAGCCCAGAGCAATTTTAGCTCGATGATATTATTTGTAGGTATTCTAGAATAAGGTGCATTTGTTTGAATGTGTACGTTAATTGCCATTGAAGGTCGTTTTTTAGAAAAATAAACAGAAATCTTACATTGACATTTGTGTAGTTTTTGTAAAATTTTGTTACATATTATGTATTTTTGTGCTAAACTAATATTGTATGTATGGGGACAAATGTTGTTTTTGTGAAAAATCCCAAACAAAACGATACTAATAAATTTAAAATATATTAGTCATGAAATGTACAGTGAATTACAGTAAGTACAGTAAAGTTATTAAAGTTTAATCTTATGTGCCACTACTGTTGTCCTCGCTGTCAATATCATTCAAAGATATTATTTCTTGGACAGCTGAATTTGAATTCAAAGAATCGTAAAGTTCCTGACTGACTGGACCAAGACCTTTGATTTGGAAGGATGTAGTGCCAATAAGGACTCATATAGTTGTTTCAGTTGCAATTCTTGGGGCAATTTCCGTTTGGTTCGTATGTTGATCCTGTAACATGGACCTGTAAATGTATATCTAACTAATATATATGTAAATTCTTTACTCATTTTAATCATTATAACTTCTTTTAACTTCACTACTGGTTTACTTTGACGTCAAAATCCTTTTTAACGGCTTCCTTTATATTTAAGAAGCTATCATGTGTAATTAGGTCAACATTTATTTATTAATTTTTTCTTTCACTCTACAAAAAATATTCAGTTATTTTAGTATATTTTTTAAACATTAATTTTAGAAAAGGTTTAGTTGAGCGTTGACCGGGTAGCATTGTGAAACAAATACCTAGCGCATATTTTTAAGATGACTGAAAAACATATACAGGCCTATTTGAAATAACTGAGATTTATTAGATAGATAGATTTTTTATGAAGTCTTTTACGTAACTTTTTTTGTTGTTAGTGGTTGCTGTTCGGACTCACCAACATGTCTAATCTGTGATATTATTAATCTGACATCCCCTTATTTGTCCGAGTGTACGGTATAAAAGCGAAAAACTCTTTTTGGCTTGTCTCTGCAGTATAAGACTAATTAATTAATTTTTGACTTTCCTTTAGCATTAAATTTGGTTTGGAATAAGTAGTTTTAATCAATTTAATGCATTCCAAGGTAAAATATGTTATGTATATACCTTATTTATGTATATGTATTAAATACTAATAGATATATTTGTAATACAGTTTCTTCTATTTTTGGTGCCCTATCTAATTAGGGGATGTTGGCGACAATTCTGGCATGCTCCTCTCGGTCTTGTGTGGCTCTAAAGAGTGCATGGGCATTGAGGTTTGTCCAATCCCTTATGTTTTTAAGCCATGAGTATCTTTTTCTTCCGATGCCCCGTTTTCCTTCTACCTTTCCTTCCATAATAAGCTTTAAGAACTGGTACTTGTAATCTCGAAATATATGACCCAGATAAGTAGTTTTTCTTCTTTTTGTTATTGGCAGCAATTCTCGTTCTCTGCCCATTCGATTTAATACTTCGACATTTGTTGTGTGATCTGTCCAAGGAATTTTAAGTAGTCTTCTAAATACCCACATTTCAAAAGCCTCCAATCGGTTCATCACATTGGCCTTTATGGTCCAGGTTTCTATACCATATAGTGGTATGGAGTAAATGTAACATTTTACAAAGCGATATCAGTAAATGCTATTCTGGCTCGCTCAATCCTGCTACGTATCTCTATGTCTGGATCTAGATCTTAAGTTATCCAACTACCGAGATATCTGAACTTGGGGACTTTTTGGATGTTCTTACTGTTTACTCCTATATTTAATTGCATATTTCGTGTTTTGCTAACCACCATTACCTTCGTCTTGTCTATATTAATCTACAAGCCCAGTCGTTCTCCTTCAGTGCTTATTCTATCTATTAGTCGTTGTAGCGCTTCTTGGCTATCAGCTATTATGACTGTATCATCAGCATAACGAACATTACTAATAGTTTGTCCGTTGTTTTGATTTCATCTTCAGTGTCACTTAAGGTTCTATCGAAAATCGTTTCAGAGTAAAGATTAAAAAGGAGGGGCGACGGAACACAACTCTGTCGTACACCTTTTTTGATTGAGAAATATGATGTAGATTCCAGTCCTACTCTCACAGATGCCACTTGATTCATATAAAGGTTCTTTATGATTTTAAGGTCATTCTCATCTATCGAACGTTCCTGGAGCAATCTTACTAATTCTGAATGATTTACCCAATCGAACGCTTTCTGGTAATCTATAAAGCATAGGAAGACATAGCTTTGCTGATCTCTGCATTTCTGAAGTAGGACAGTTAAGCTATAAAGTGCTTCTCTTGTGCCAAATCCTTGTCTGAAAACGAACTGTGTGAGGCTAATATGTCTCTTTCACATCCGTTATGTGTATATTCTTCTGTGAATTATCTGTAAAAAGAGTTTTAGGACCTGGCTCAATAAGTTGATCATTCGGAATTGGTCGTTTGGGCGTTTGGATTTTTTGGAATTGGTATAAAGGTTGATTGAAGCCAATCCTGTGGTATTTGACCGGACCCATAAATTTCATTAAAAAGATCTATCAAGGCGTCTATATTGTCTTCACTTAACATGGTTACAACCTCTATGTATATGTCGTCTGGGCCTGGTGCTTTTCCCCATTTGCTCTGATTGATTGCCCTTGCAACTTCTGACTTCAATATTTTGGGGGAGGGTTCACTTTTATATTTACTTACTTATACAAATACACAGAATTTTAAACAATAAAGTAAATAATGACATACAATGACATATAGTACTAACAGCGGCTACTTCATTTTAAATTAATTTTTTAGTGGGAATATAAATAGGTATATGTTTGGTTGCCTACACCACAGGTCACTGCCAATCACCGAGCGTTTAATGAAATTATGCAAGCAATGTATGTTGTGTTGCCTATAATAAAATCGTTCATTAATAGAAAATCATTTAATAATAGAGGTAATAGAGGAATGATTTTGAGGGTGTTAAAATTAATCATAAATGGGCGGTCGACGGAAAATAATGATAATATATCGTTTTAAAGGAATTAATTGACAATTCTAAATTTTAAATTCTCGCAATGGAATGATAAATTTTATTGTGACAGGTGCTGTTGCTATGAAATGCTCCTATCCTCTCAATTGACACACAGGTAAAACGCCACTGCTGTCACTTTCTTGTAAACAAACACTTTCGAAAAACAAAATTACTGTTTTTAACACAACTTAATATTTTTCACCGTTAAAATACCTTCTGGTATGCAAAACTCTTTTTATTTTAAGACTTTGCATAAATTAATTTTCTCTCTTCACCGGCGTCCGAAACCATGGGTCGGAAGTCGGTTTTGGATATTCCAAACATTTGCAAAAACCCCTTATCATTTTCTTTGAACTTTTAAAACGATATTCTATTCATACATAATTTTTACCTAATAATATATCTTAAATCTATTTTCTGTTACATTCTAAACTTTATTCACTGAATTTGTTTACACACAAATTTTTACCATAATGTTTCTTTTAATGATACCATATGCTTGTATCTAGACATAACATTTTTTGTTAGTTTTCCTTTTTACTGCATTATATATATATATATATATATATATATATATATATATATATATATATATATAATAATAATAATAAAGAGGATTACCTACAAAAAACTGGAAAACTCTTAAATGATACTAAGTATTACACTACACTTAGAAGGAATCCTGTTTGTACTTTTCAACAAAAAGCAAATTGTCTAGTATCTAAATTAAACAGAAAGAAATGTATTGATAATAAAAAAGCAAAAGAGCTCAAAATTTGTAATTCCATTGCTCTACGGTTTTATGCTCTACCTAAAATACATAAACTAACTTTATCTATGAGACCAATTGTTTCATCTTTATGCCCTCCTAATGGACCAATAACACAGCTCCTCACTGACATCTTAACTAATGCTTGTAATTTAAACAACAATTTTTACATTAAAGATTCATTTGATTTTAGTTCTTTCATTAATAATTTCCAATTACCACAAAATGATGTTTTAGTTAGTTTTGATGTAACATCTCTTTTTACCAATTTGCCTTTAGATTTAATCATAAGTAGTGTTGAAAAACATTGGAATGAGATTTAGCAACACACTAATATTGACTTATTACATTTCAAATACTTGTCAACTTTGTTTTTGATTCTAATATTTTTATATTTAATGGTATCTTTTATAAACAAATTTTTGGTAGTCCTATGGGATCTAGTCTTTCACCCATTCTAAGTAGCTATGTCATGGATGATGTTATCAGTGATTGTATTAACAATTGCACTTTTTCATTCCATTTATTTAAAGATATGTAGATGATTTAGTTTTGGCACTTCCTAAACACAAAATTCATGAAACAGTCAACATTTTCAACAGTTATAATCAATATATACAATTTACAGTTGAGGAAGAAGTAGATAATTCTCTACCATTCCTTGACATGAGAATTGTAAGAAATACAGACAATATGTTGAAAACCAGATGGTTCAGAAAACCCATATGTAGTAATAGATTTATAAGCTATTACTCTCATCATCCAAATAAGATGAAAATGAACCTTATAACAGGATTAAAAGAACGTATTTTAAAGCTTTCTCATCCAGATTGTTGTTCCAATTGGTAAAAAATATTCTAATTGAAAACTCTTATCCTCCAGATATGCTACATAGCATGCTTTTTTCTAATATTGTTAATATAAATAACTTTTATGTAGTGAAAGTAATAAATTCAAAAGGACTTTTTTAGAAATGGTTTGTATTAGCAAAAGTAATAATAATTTAAACAAACGATCAGAAATTTAAATTCTAAGCAAAATTTAAAATTATATTATTTCTTTATAATTTATGTATAAAACTTGTAAAATGTCACATTTTGATTTAATTTTCCATATATCTGTTACATCTTTTCAGACATCTATCAATGGTGAATAAATCTTCTTCTTTTTTGTTACTAAACAAAAAAGAATTTTTAAACAAAATTTTATTTTAGGTAATATAATTATCAAAAATAAAAATTTTAAGTTGGCATTTATGACATTGAGGCTTATTTGTAATTGGTTGCTATTTTAACTTATTTATAAATTCAATTCTTTTTGTGTTAAGAAAGTGTTTTCAAAATTATACTAAAATTTTCAGAGAAGCATTTATTAGATTAGGACATTTTTATATTAATTATTTTTGAGATGTATTAGCAACAATTTTTTATTTACCAAACTAATTTTATTTGGTGAGTTAACAAAAATTTTTTTCTTTCTAGTTTAACTTTGTAATATTTTGTCTTTTTTAGCAGCTCTTGATAATAATTGTAAACACAATTGAAAGCTCGAGATAATAAATAGTTAACCAATAGCCCTTTTATTGACTCCAACCCATCCAAAACAGTTATATATATATATATATATATATATATATATATATATATATATATATATATATATATATATATATATATATATATATATACATATGAGATTAATTTTGTTGCTGAATAATATACACTTACGTCTATCTCTCATCGTTTCCATTTTACTGTTTCATAAAGCTTTTAGAGTTTTCATAAAAGATTCAACCGCATAATATTCTGTATGAAATTTATCTTTTTCCATTTTCATAAACTACCTGGCATAAAGTATGCTTTTTCTCTAAGTGGAGCATAATCTTATATTTTATTTTTAATCCATTCGTCGTTTGATCCTTGCCGTTTATTTTCTTCGTTCGCTGTAAACACATCCCTCAGCTATTGAGCTCTGTAAAAGTTGAAAATTTATATGGCCCACGTTCAGTACATAAAACCTTGACTATTTATATTTTTCAAGCAGTAAAAATGAACCACTTAGCTGATTTTCCCAACTTTATACACTTTACGCTTGAGAGGAGCAAATAACATTAGGATGAATGTTGACAAATGGAGGCATTCACGTATTCCAAAGCTATCACTCTTCGCAAGTTTTGATTAACGTATTTTGAATGACTTGCGAGCAAAGTTTGTCGGCAGGAAGAGAAGAAATATTCCTTACCGTTCAGCATATATCAAAAACGAGCGATATAACTTTAAATGGGATAGAAATTATTCGTTGGATTTTCCTAATTGATTTGAATACGGAAATTTCTGCCAAAGTAACTTTTTAATTACCGATTTAATTGGTAGATGAGACAACTTGTAAACGTAGCGATCTAACTACACTAATAACAACGGTATAGCTAATAAAACCAGTAGAAACTTTATAAAAGGTATACTCTTTGACAAGCTTTAGATGAAGTTTATTCACAGTTTATGTTCAAAGTTTAACTTTAAAAACTGTTAAAAGTAAGAAATAATTGACGTAATGTTGTTTTTATTAAAAGAAAAGAAAATAATATCATTCACGAAGTGGCTATTTACATCACTATAATAAATATACCTAAATTTTATAAAAGATGTCCATATGGACAAAAATTTACCATTTACAATGTTAACTAAACTAAAACTTATTTTTGTGTGATCATATCGTGTTTATTAATATTTTTGGTGCACAATAATAGTTAAATTTTGGTTTAATTTTTTTAAAGTAACTTTCCTTGTTCCTTGTTTTACCTATGGCACAGTTTTGATTCCAAATAAAGCACACTAACTAAAATGGTTTAATCGTTATTGTTTACTTTGATCAGAGATATTCATACCAGTGAAATGATGTTTAAAAGGAATTTACAAATAATATGGCATGT
Source organism: Diabrotica undecimpunctata (assembly GCF_040954645.1). Taxonomy (NCBI): domain Eukaryota; kingdom Metazoa; phylum Arthropoda; class Insecta; order Coleoptera; family Chrysomelidae; genus Diabrotica; species Diabrotica undecimpunctata. The sequence goes on along the minus strand of NC_092806.1, from coordinate 22,841,088 downwards.
CGCTTGTAAACCAGATATCAGGAAAATAATATGTCTTAACAACAATATTAGTAGTTTTTCCTATCAGGACTTTAGTACAGAAAATTTTCCCGTATAAATTAAAACAGCAGAAGCAGTTTGCTCATTTGGTTTGCCAATCAGTTAATATTTAGATATTCAAACAAGAAAACGCCAATGTAACAAAAATTGTAAATGTGGGCTTTTGTGGTAAGCAAAAATTTAACAAAAATAGGGGGTTGGCGGATATAGTGGCCGGTGTAACAAAAATGAAAGAGATGTGCTCACAAAACAAGATTGTGAGACTTAATGCAGGCTATGCCAGAGAATGACTAATTGAACTCAGAAAGGATTCGGCCAATTTCCATGCCTCTAAATGACAGTTACCTGAAAATAAATATAACCAACTGATAGAATTGGGAATAAGTGAACAAGAAAAAAGTACTGAAATAAAGAACGTACTAAAAAGAAAATTGTGTAATAATTCTTCTGTGCTTTATTAAGCTTCTTGCTGATATAAACTGTTGAATGTTCCAAACCATCCTTCATTTGAAATGGTACACCATCTGAAGCAGTGTTGGAACAATCGGTCATAAGATAGACATGCTCTTTAAAATTAAGGACCTGGCTGTAAGAAGGGGGCAGTTCTATTTATAGTAACTTTTGGGAAAATAGAAAAAATGTTTTATAAAAATTTAGTCTTGTATTAATTACAATAAAACAGTTTAGTTAAAAGATAATCATATTGGTACACCTGTCAACTTTTTCCCTTATTTATATAAGCTTCTTTTTGCAGAAAAAAAAATGAAAAAAATTTGGGGCTGCCCCTCTCTTGCACCAAAATTACAAAAAAATAGTATCCATTGTAGTTAATATTGGAAAATAAAAAAAAATTACTGCAGAATATGTTTATTATTATTAAAAACTAACAAAAAACGTTTTTTCTTTTATATTCAAACAGAAAATCAGTCTATTCGTCTGCATTACGTTTTTGTACTTGGCATTTTTTACGGGTATTCATCAAGTACTCGTACACCATCAAGATAGTTTCAACTGAAAGATTATCTTTATTGTCCCTCAAAATGTAGTACGATTCAAAAATAGGAATACCAGTTGTAACAGATACATTAACTGTATACATGTGGTTCTTACTGTATTCAAAAATCCGGCGTTGAGAAATATTAAACCGCTATTTCTGAGAATTCATTATAACTTCTTTAAAATGGCTCTCGAAATGACTGCTAAAGTTGAAGATCATAACTTGATGAACCATAATGGGTATGAAATATAATCTTTTTTTTTGTAAAAACTTTTCTATAACATCAAAACAATGGTCACACGGTAGAAAACTGTCCCTGGTTCATGAAAACGATGTTGAATATTCTTTAAAGACGTGGTTTTTACAAGAAGAAACTAGTATCGTTGAATTTTTATTTTGAGCTGCAGCATTATCGGAAAAGAGGTACAGTTGTCTGACACTTTTTGGAAGGATATTTTTATGTAGTGATAAAGAAAAAAAACAACTTCATTCGGTGATTTTCTAGCGGTTGTTTCATCTTAAGTGTAAAATGATGATATCGTTTGATTAGTATCCTACCGATAAAAATCAAAATGAATTATAAAGGTGAAGAATACAGCTTTCGTATGCAATTTTTGTATTATGCCCTATCTAAAGTCAGTTTCTATAAACCTGTTCAATAAAAATACTCCGCGAGTTTTGACATTTTTTACGATTATCGTGAGATCAATAAACTTTATTATTATCATTGACAAGTGAAAACACTTTCCAATGAAGCCAATAAAATAGGTTTGAAAATAAATATTAGTAAAACCAAGTCCATGAGAATAAATGCAAGGAACAACACGCTATTTACTATCGACAATATGCAGATTGAAAATGTGGAAAACTTTACGTATCTTGGAAGTGTCATAACAGAAAACGGAGGTACAGAAGACGATATTCGTATGAGGATACGAAAAGCTCAACAAGCTTTCAGCACGCTCAACCCTGTTTGGAGATCTGGCGAGTATACTACAAGGACAAAGATCCGAATATTCCGATCAAATGTCATGTCTGTTCTACTCTACGGATGTGAAACCTGGAAAGTGACAAACACCCTCACAGACAAACTGCAGGTCTTTGTTAACAAATGTCTACGAAGAATTGTTCGTATATTCTGGCCTAACACCATCAGAAATGACGATCTGCTACACCTGACCGAACAAAAGAGGGTACAAAATGAAATTAAGTCCAGAAAGTGGGGTTGGATTGGTCACACACTCCGAAAAAATAGTTGCAGTATCGCAAAGACTGCCCTAGAGTGGAATCCCCAAGGGAAAAGAAAAAGAGGTCGCCCAGTACAAACTTGGTGAAGGCCTTAGCGCAAAATAGAACCCGATGGCGCGTTTTCACTGAAGCTCTATGCTCCACTTAGGAGTTCAAGAACCTTATATATATATATATATATATATATATATATATATATATATATATATATATATATATATATATATGTATATATATATATATATATATATATATATATATATATATATATATATATATATATTATCATTGACCGGTCATAGTGAAATTTGTTTGTGAAATATTGTTGATAAGACATATTATTAACCTGATATCCAATTTGTTGGATTGGTATCAAATGGCTATTATGAATAATAACGAATTGGAATAATAATCATTGTTGAATTGATTTTGTAGTTTATCTTAATTTTTTTTAGTTGTCCTATTTTCTGTGTCTGAAAGGTCCGATTTGAAATATCTTAATTATAATCTACATCTGCAACACGAGACGATTTTCTACTGTATCTTGCAACGCATTATACGACAAATAAATATCTACTACAATAGACCAAATGTGTACAAATAGAGTGAATTTATTAAATTAAGTTCAATGAAAAATATAAGTAGAAATATAACAAAAATAATATAACTACTTGTAGTATTTATTAATTCATAAAGCCAGATCAAAAAAATATTTGTTAATGATAATACGTATCCGATAAGTACTTAGCCTCACCGCCCGATGGCACCACTATCTCAATTGAAATCTACTATCGTATAATACATTATCGTAGGCGGCTAATGTCAAAATTTCAGTGAAACCGGACTTATAGTTTTGTTTTGGCGGCGTGTGAAAGCGGGCGTGTTTGCAGATTTGAAAGAAATGGAAAAAGAGCACTATCAGTTGGTGATTCGATTCTTGTTTTTGCAAGGGAAATCGCTTAGTGAAATCAAAAAGCGATGGTGTGTACGATGACTCCTTACGATGGCAACCCTCAAAAATTGCTTTAAGAAGTTTTAGCATTATCGCATGTCGGTTTTTGATGAGCCGCGCCCAGGTGCTTCAAAATCGGCTACCACAAAGGATAACGTTACAAAAATCCAGGATCTCATATTGGCAGACCGCCGATTAAAGATACCCGAGATAGCTGAGACAGTAGCCCTGTTAAATGACCGAGTATATCATATCCTGCGTTAAATTTTGGGCATGAAAAATCTGTCAGCGCAATGAGAACCGCGTTTACTCACTCCTGACAACAAGCTTAACCGTAAGACCACTTCAGAGCAGTATTTGATACTATTTCGGACTAATTCGAAGGAGTTTATTCGTCGTTTCGTAACCATTGACAAAACATTAATCCATTGCTACACAGCAGGGGCTAAGAAACAGTCAAAATGAAACAGTGGCGGCAACCGGCGAACGTGTTCCGAAGGAGGCGAAGACTGCCCTATCGGCCGGAAAGGGATTTTCTGGGATTTACAAGGGGTGATCTACGTCGACTACTTAAAGAATGGCAAAACGGTCACAGGGCTTTACTACGCCAAATTATTGGGGCGATTAAACTTCAAATTGCAGAAAAAACGATCTCATTTAGCGAAAAACAAAATGCTCTTCCACCATGACAACGGGCTCACAATACCTCTGACGTCGCCATAGCGAAATTGGTCGAATTTGGATACGAACTGTTGTCCCATCCACCATATTCTCTAGATTTGGCCCCGTGTGACTTTTTTCCAAACTTGGAAAGGCACTCGCCGGGCAGAAAGTTGAAACAGGAGGTTATCGCTGCCACGAAAGCCACTTTTTCAAAATTTTCGTTTTTCTTTTGTAGGCTAAGTACTTATCGAACCGTCCTAGTACTTGTACACATTATACATTTGCAGAAAATCATAGAAAAATATTTCTTTGTCTACAATTCACTGAGTTCCCGTATTTTCAGTACTATATCAAACATTCGTTTTTCATTACAATTACGTTGTTTTAGCAAATTATTGTCATAAATATAATATAGTTATTTTCTCGTTTAGTTAGTTTCGTGTCTGTGCATTTCTAGATCGATATTCTACCACTTTAATCTACCTCAATTCTCTATCGTAGGTTCTAAACTCATTTGCAATACCGATATTGTTTGAGATCGACTTCAAATAAGGAAGATTCCGATTGAATGCTTGTATGAAATATTAAACTTCTGTGTGTACTTAAATTATTACTTCGGTAAATAATTAACGTGTTTAATTTATAAAGTATGCATTTTAATGAGTTGTTATGTGATTAAAGTTTATTAGGTTAATTAATATTGGTTTATGGTTATAACTTGTTAATTATGTAACTCAATAATTCTACAACGAAGCTTAAATTTTCTATTGCTTCTATTCCTAGAGATTAGAGGAATTGCTCCAATTGTGGGGGCGGTAAGAGATAAAATAAAATAACAAAACATTAATTCATTTAAAATTAAACCTCAACTGGTGATATCCTTGCAGTGCAGGTATGATAGTCAATGTATTTCTTACGCAAAACGGCCGACCACGTTGCCGGTTTACCCCGAGCGCCGCATCAGAACCGGATTTAAGAATTATAGCACTGGAATATACGCGCATAAAACCATTGCCTACGGTTGTATAAAAGACTATCATTATTGTTTCAACTAAAGCATGATTCAATCATCGATGTATATAGTCAATGGGTGGAATGCATAAAACGTAGTAGATGCTATTGCTTCAGCAAATAGTATCTAGTTTGTAGCATTTTCTTTTACATAAAAGGAGGTGCTTTGTTGAAAAGACCGTACTACACCACCGAAGTACTTGCTACTGACCTGAAGGATCTACTACTAAACGTAGCGCCAGCTGGAGTGTCCTTGTCCTTGATAATTATTATTAAAATAAGTGAGTAGTGAGTAAAAATGAGTGGTTCAGATTCCGAAGTGATAAAAGAGTTAGGCGAGGACAAAAATGAACAAGTATTGTTTGTTAAACTTAAAAATTATCAAATTTTATTTGATAAAAGAATGATCACAAAAATTAAACATGAGAAGGAAGCTGCATTGAATAAATTAACTACTGCCTTTAATGAAATTATCCAAAAAAACCTGGATTTAAAACAAATTATGAAGAAATTCAATCACATAAAAACAAAGGTTAAAAAAATTATTGACGTAAAAAAAATGGTAACAAAATAATCGTACTAACTGACAGGCAAAGAAAATTCTATGAGTTATGGAACATTGGAGAAAATCCAGTCTTGCACAGGGTACCAGGTGCTTGTCAGGCCGGTATAACAGAGGAGATTGAGGTTTCATCACAAAAAAATAATGATGAAAAGTTCTTTTTAGCTCCAATATTGGTTGCCAAAAATTAACAGACAGATCTCCCAAATATCCTAGTGCGAAGGAGGAGTCGCTGATTGAACTATAGAAGACCTACTTACGAAAACAAATTAAAGCAGCCGAAGCTTAAATTTCTTGTGCTCGAGCTCAACAGTCTTCGGTAGAAGCTCAGGAAAGAGCCGCGAATGCATTGATACAGTTTGCTGAAGCTGGTGAGCAATTAGTCAACCATATAGTTCAACGTTATATGGTACAGTGACAAAATTTGTATGTAGATATGTATTTTTATAAAAACAAAGTTATAAACTAAATAATAAATAAATATGTTATGTTGAATTTTGTTTAATATTAGTAGAATAAAAATCAAAATATCCGTTACGAATTTTTATTAGACCCTGTACATATGATAATATGTGTGTTAGTTAGCATTACGAAACAGAGCCTCCGTAACCTCATTTCTACGTTGTTAGTGTAAAATATGAATACGAAAAATAGAGACATACACAGACCTCTCACGCAGCGGGAGTTGGAAGCTGAGTTGCAATTGTGTCTGAAAGAACTTTGGCCAGATGAATCGGATAATTATTCTGATAAATCAGGAAGTGGATCTAAAACAAAAAGATGCCGTTTTACAAGCATTCAGTCCATCTGAATCAAAGTACAAACCATTACGCGAAAATGACTTAGATTCCGACCATGACTTGCCATCCAGTAGCAAGAAAAGAAAAAGAAGTTCTAAAAAGAGTAATAAGTTAGAAAAACAGTTTACTTCAGTGTTTTCAAGCAAAGAAAGTAATGGCTCTTAAATCGACAATCAAAAGAAATGTCTTAATCAGCAAACTCCATCAAACGAAGAAGAATTTCCAGAAATTGCAGCTAAAGAGAAGCAAACTCGGTTGCCGTCGAGTTTAAAAGGTAAAAATAGACACAGGTGGTCCTCTCAACCAAAGGCCGCTACTAAAATTCTAAAACATAACTTCGTATATTTTGTTTAAGGCCCCTCTGATAAAATCAAGGAAGCTTAAACTCCCTTAGATGTTTTTATTGTTTTATGAGTCCAGATCTCTGGCAAAATTGTAGGTAAAAAATACACATGCTAAAATTTCTGTTAGGGCACAAAAATATTAAGTCGAAAAACTTACAAACTCGAAAATGATTATTGACGAATTGCATGCACTCTGGACTACATTGCTAGGACTACTTATTGTTGCTGCTGCCCAAAAATACAATCAGTTAGCGACAAGACAAATGTTTGATGACAAATTTTCTGATGCGATATATAAAGCAGCTATGGGCCAGTTGCCAGGAATCGACAGGAGTGGCGAGTTCTTTGTGAACAGGCCAAGATCCATAACGGATTGTCGGACCACTTATGATGATAATGATGGGCCGGGAAAGACTTAAATTTCTTATAGATTTTTCACGTTTTGATGATAAAATGTCTATACCAAACAGAATAATACCCAAGAATCGATGAGCAGCTACTGGCTTTTAGGGGAAGACCTCCTTTCCGGATGTATATCCCAAACAAGCCAGTCAAATGGACTAAAAATAGTAATGCTGTGTGAAATACGTACCAAATATTTGTTCAATGTATAATTGTATTTAGAAAAGAGAACTAAAACCAATGGACTGACTCCCTCTAGAAGAATATTATGTAAAACAATTAACTCAGAGTGTGTACGGAAGTAACCGTAGCATAACCATAGATAATAGGTTTACGTCAGTACCGCTAGCATTAGAGATCTTAAAACCTCTTTTCAGTTCAACTACAGTTGGTACTCTACGACAAGAAAAAAAAGAAATACCTCCCAAGATGATAAATTTTAAAAATCGTGAAATTGGTCATTCCTTATTTTGCTTCGATGGTAAAAAAACAATGGTATCCCATAAGACAAAAGTAAATAAGTCTATGCTTCTTCTATCAACATTCCACAACGGTTCAGTAGAATGTGAACCAACTGGCAAGCCAGATATCATTAAATTTTATAATTCAACCAAGTACGGAGTAGATACATTTGACCAAATGTGCGGCATGAACATCTCCAGAAAAACAAGAAGATGACCTCTTTGCCTATTCTATGGCATAATAAATATAGCTTGCATAAACTCTTGGATAATTTATAATCTTAACCAATAACGACAGCAGAAAAAAAACATCACCAGAAAAAAAATTATGGTCATTTCGTCTGACACGAAACCTTAGCTACAGCATCGTATAAATTGGCCAAATTTGAACCGCTCCGTAAAGTTGCTGATTGAAAATATTTTAAATCTGGAGCCGCAGCAAGAACGAATATGCCCTATTGTGTCAAAACGTGCCACGTGTCAATTTTGTCCGTCTAACAAAAGTCGAATGACAACCGACGTCAGCAGTGTAGTTCTAAAATAAAGAATTTATAATTTCTTTTGCGATTTTAAGGTTTTAGAAAGATCTCTTTGTTCAAAATAATTTGAAAAATAAAACACTTTTTCAGTGACCACATTTTTTTTCTCAGGGTAGTAAATTTTACGATGGTTAGTGTAAATAATGGTAAAAATTCTAGGGTTAAATATTAACTTCATTGGTTAAACAATTGTAGATATTGTAATATTTAATTATGGTTAAATGGTGAGATTATTGAGGAATTATGAAGAATTCTAAGTTTCTAAAATATACGTAATACACAAAAAATCTGACTCAACTTTGTACACCACATACTTTTGTAAAGTAAATTCGAACTGTGGGTTTTAGTAAATGAAAAATTTTTGTAACTAAACCAGGTCATAGCTTATTGTTATATATCCTAAGGACGAAACCCCAAAGTGGAAAACGCAAAGAGCCAGATAATAAAGAATAGATTCAAATTTAGGAGACAAAATAATCGGAGTTTTATGGGGACTGCCGGATATTAGATTTACAGGTTTTATGTATGGCTTCCATCAAAAAGACTCAACAAAACAATAATTCGTCGACGGTGCTTTTAGTAAAAACAAGCAACTTTGTGAAATGTGGAACAAAGGAATGATACGATACGGGGCTTAGAAATTAATAAAGACAAGTATCTCAGAAATGAGTAATAAAAAAATAGGTTTTAATAATATTTTAGAATAAAAAAGAAAGCCCATTTTAAGAATCTCTCATATGCTTTTTAATAATTTGTAAATTTATATTGTCAAACATTTTTAATGTAGGTTATATAACTGATGCCAATAAAAGAAAATTCTTGCGGAAATGTAAAATGTAAAGCTGTCATAAAGAATAATAATACATAGTTGAAATAATGTGTAATAAGCAAACCAATCATAGCTTATGGACAGAACGAGGATGAAAAAGATTGTTTTCAATTAGGATCATTAGAAAAAAAAACAAAATCAAACCTAAGCCACTACGTGTGAGTCGTTTAGTTTCAAAACCAGATAAATCACTATTTTCACGAAATTAAGATTACTTCAAAAACAGATATTTCTCATTGATTTGAGCCTTTAAATTTTCGAGTTAGTTTCAAAACCAGATAAGTCATACAACGTCTGTTTCAAAAGCAGATACATCACAGAAGTAAATATGGCTTGCGCACATTTGAATTACGTCATCCACAACTTAATTTCTCAGCAATGTGTCAGTCAGTATTACTCACAAGCTTGTGTGTGTTTGTGTTACTCTTATTATCTAAAGTGTTTTCTTCCTGTAAATTTGATTGCTTGTAGTGCGAGAGTGAAAATAATGGAAGTCCATCCTTCAGAGACGGAAAATCCCCGGAAGAGAAAGCGAAATAAAGATTCGTGGGCAAGGGAAGCAGTTAAAAAGCAACTTTAAGTTTTAGGTTAGGTTGTATTAAATTCTTTTTACTAATGTGGTTTTTGGCTTTCGCTCTGTAAAGGGCAATTAATTAGCCAACATACTTTAGACAATTAGTCAGCACACTTCAGACAAGTTCTGCAATCGATTTATCTTACAGAAAATGCGTTTTTAAGTATTCAGGAATTTTATTTGTTTACAGATATGGTCCTCCTGGTCCACCAAAGAATATAACTTGTCGACATGGAAAAAAAGGGTCAGGAATGAAACCGATTATAACAAAGGTCCCAACGAAGTATGTTCTGCTGTGTACCATTGCCTAACGAATATCAACATAACCGGAAACTATAAGAGTTGTTCGTTTAGTATCAGATGGGTGTGGGGCACAAAATAAAAATTTCTACGTGATGGGTATGTTGAGTTTCTGGTTTTTGAAACATGCGCCGCAAGAAATCAAAACTTTAGAATACATATTTCCAGTTATTGGACATTCGTTCTTACCCTCTGATAGGGTTTTCGCGCGCATTGAAAAAAGAATTAAAAAATCTGATGTTATAATAAGTTCCGAAGAGTACACCAAACTGTTTTCCGAATTTGCAACTGTTATACCACTAACAGGAATAAATTTTGATTGGAAATCCACCATTGGAATGTTTCTGCGTCCACCAGGGTCGTGGCATTTTCAATTTATCCCTGCTTAAAGATTAATTTTCAAACGAAATCGAAAACAATAATATTCTTGTTAAGGGTGAAGTACATTACAGAACGGATTTGGGTA